>NC_134813.1:18381677-18384177 GCF_046742065.1 Oratosquilla oratoria
TTCAGGGGAATGATAGGGAGTATTGTGCGTCTGAGGGAGTGAACTTCTGCTTGAAAGGAGTCAAAATTAATCGAGACTCCTATCAGGTTGGAGTGGATAAAATGTGCGGAGGTATTCACTGTGGCATCAATGCGAATATTCCTCCTTTTGGTGGAGAGTGACGCGTAGGAGGAGATACAGCAGCAGCATCATGACGTCGGGGTCTAATGATCCAGAACCTCTGGCGTCCGATCTAATGCTAAATTAGCCCCACCAAGACTAATGCTACATCATGTTCAGTTCAAAAGCTGTTCAACTAATGAAGGGTATACGGTAGAAACCGTCAACAGTCCTGTAGTTGCCAGTGATGACTAGATGAGATACCGCTGTCCACGGGACACGGGTCTAAAAAAAAATTGGTTTTTGTTGATAAAATATACGTTGCAGTTGCTGTGCGTTTCTGTGTTCTTGGGTAGTTATGATATTTATGTCGACAGATTGTACTGACATGCGCTTTTGGAATGAGTTGTCATGGAAACCACTTCTGGTGAACCAACATTCACATTGCTTTTATAAATATCTTCAATTATTTTTTTTTCTCGGTTTCCAAAAAAGCTAACATTTCACATGAAATACATGACAGGATTAATTTTTTTCTCAGTTTCCAAAAAAGCTAACATTTCACATGTAATACCTGACAGGAGTTTCCTCACAAATAAATCGAAATGAAAGTAAAAATCAAAATAGAATGAGTCAGTTATGCAGAGCGGAGAACACTAAAACCGCAAAAGTAATACATTGAATTGAGTTAGCTGGCGTTTATAGGCATCTTGTGCGAGAGTAGCCACGGCTCCCAGCATCTCGACAAGCCCCATTATTAGGCAACAAACTTCATTTATTTTGTTCTGTTAAGCGCCAGTGGGAAGTTCATGGAGAGCTAACGAAGATTATCGTTAACGAGGGGAAGTTTAGCCTGGATCTCTCGACTCGGTTCACTGTTTGATGAATGTGTCGGAAGATCTGAAGCTTCGGAAAGTACTGCTGTGGGCAACTGGACCTGACTCATGGCATAGTACAAGAACGATGAAAACTAAACCTTTGGCTGATATCGCCTCAATACGATCTGGTTTGCGAAAAAAAAAATAGCATAATGGAATTTATGTACGTGAAGGTGCATGAGAAATACTCAACAAAGAAAGATGCATTTATATCATAGGTGATTTTTTGCGGTTATTCTGGTGGTCACCCCAGGAGGTATGTTGGCGTCTCTGTCTTTGAAATTAATTTTGTTTCAATATAGTGACCGTATGGTGTAAGGTGTCCACAAACTAGGCACAAATAGATACGTCGATGAATACGTTTGCGGAATAGGACGAAACTAATCACTTGAGGTATTGGAAGTGCAGCTCCCCCGTACAGGAAGTCGTGAAAACACACGACTGCTTGGTTTAGAACCCAGTTCACGTGGACGCACACTCCACGCTGTGCCGACTGCGCTAAGCAGTTATCCGCATCTGAAACGGAAGTGAGCTGGGTGACTGCAGTGACGGCGCCAACTCTATATCTTCCGATACGGGGTAACATTTCTTGTCTCACATGTGACCACTGCTTCTGCCGAAGTGTACTCGGGTAACAATTTGCTTCCATTCTGTGTCCAGATTGCACACGTTTAGGAGCCATACGCGTTCATACGCCCCACCGTATTAAGATAACTGGGAAAGAAAACAGGGAGTGGGGCAAGATACTTCTTAGGGGTTTCCGGAAGAGGTCATGATAGGTCTGGCCTATCACGGGTCATCTTCAGATATCCGGAATAGCTCATGTGCCCAGATATCTGAGCAAAAAATCACCAGCGTCAGGCTTGTCGTCATCCGGGGAGGGTTAGGTGGGGAGGGGGGGGGGTGAGGCATTCAAACTTGGCCAGAAATAACCGTCGATTCAAAATGTCGACGACATTTGGAGCAGGGAGAGCAAATGGCCGAGGTGACAAGTGCATACGTGGAGAATATCCTGTTTCACGCCATCCGGATTTATTTGGTTTAAATGCAAACACGCGCCAAATGAGTGGGGATTATCTGAATTCTGTGGCGACTGGTGGGTGATCGCACTCTCTCTCTCTCTCTCTCTCTCTCTCTCTCTCTCTCTCTCTCTCTCTCTCTCTCACCGTATGCAGTCACTATTCTAGGATCCTTGATAACATCCTTAAGGACCAGTGTCATGCAGTATTCTTTTGTGACTGGAAACTATTCTTCTTTCGCATAAGAATGCTAATCACCTTGAAATTTCACCATTTTTGCTGCTGCTGCTGCTGCTGCTGCCCTCGGTAAATTTCTCCTTCTTCATCATCTCCATGTTCAGGACCTTCATCTCGGCGACACTTGGTCCCCAGGAACAGAAGCGCTCTTTTTCTCTGATCAAATGTTAAACCACTCTCCATCTTTCTACCGCCAAAAAGAAAAAGTGTGTGTGTGTGTGTGTGTGTGTGTGCGCGATGTTAAGTCTGCAGCGGTGAATGTAATTT
>NC_134813.1:18389177-18391677 GCF_046742065.1 Oratosquilla oratoria
ACGGTGTAGCGGCGGGAGTGGGCAGTTGTGGCGTAGGACCGTCCTTTATGTTCTGCTGTTTGCTGTGCGTTCTATTTGTGTGAATTTTATAGCAAGTGCGTTTCTATGTGTGTGAATTTTATAGCAAGTGTTTTATGGTGACGTTGTGTGAATTTATGAAAAAAAGGAAAAGAAAAAACATCGTATATGCTTGGACCTTGTAAGACAACTGCTTGGTAATGGTAAGTCAATTTGCCTTGTTGTTGTTTTGTGTTGTAAGGAGAACATGTTGTGTTCTTTGACATTTACGTTGGAAATGGGCATCAGAGATTAACGAGGAAGTAAATCTAGAACATTTTGTTTTCCTTTCTCGAGTTAAGAATGACGCCATGATGTCGACTCAAAATGTCGATAACAAACTACCTGTGGAGTCTGGAAAACAAACAACTCCGTGATGTCGCCGCCCTCTTCCTTGGCCGTGCGAAAGATCAATAATGTTTTGTATTCTCCCTCTTGACGTAGAAAGCTGGTTGTTGTCGAGACAGGACAGGAACCTCTATGGTAGGGAGGGTTGGTTGGAAGACGTGGTGTCGAACAAATTTCGCACAGCAATGGCGCATATATTTAGAATAATTGTCCTGTGTTCAAAACAGTGACTTAAGTCCTCTTGGGATTTGGCTTGTTTATATATGGAGGCAGAAACAATTGGGAACTCGTTGATCGTGACGCAATTAAACTTACTTATATATGAATAGTCTGTATAGATATTATAAGTGTCCCGCTGTTTATGCTGCAGCCGACACTATCATCGTCACCCATTTAATAACTACAACTTTCACAACCACCGCAACCAGTATCACTACATCTACCACGAGCACTACAACTGCCATCACCATAACTATTACAGTTGCTACTACCTCTACTATTATGTTGTAATGTTACAAGCTAGACCGGCTTGTTTACGTTGACTAGAATACATAAGTCTTCTAGACAGCCTCGCCCCAGTAGGTAGACTATACTTAGTATCAACGAGTCTAAGAAAAAGTGCAGTCAATTAATTATGTAAACATTCATGTGAAAACATCGATGCGAGCGCTTTACTCATCCCCTAAGGTCGCCTTATACAATATAGTGAGGGCATTCTTTGCACAGAAATAAAAACAACGGTATTACAAGGGTGGGGGGCGTGCTCCTAATTTCCGTCCCGCACCAATGATCTTTCCTCTTAAGTAGTGAAAAGAAATCTTCCGAGAATTATGGACAAAGAGGATTGGAATCTATTCGGTGTAGTTTCTGAGGTTTAGGTTTTATATAAACCATCTTTCTTGTGTCAAAACTGAATTATAGGTTACGCCTATCCTAACCTGAATCGGTTAAAGTTCCTAACCGCGAGCCAGTACTAAACAGTAAGTCAGTGGAAGCGAGTTTAACCCCTTCAGTACCGTAAGACACGTTTTCTTTGATATTAGCTGCCGCTATTCGATTTTATTCATGCCCGTAGCACCCCTGCTTCCGTAGTGAAGAGTTCGTAACCGCTGATGAATAGCCCCTTCCGTACCGATTGGTATTTTCCCTTTGAAGCTCTCTGGCGCGCGCCAGTTCACCTCCGTGGCACCCTTTCGGTTGCCAAGAGATGGATCAAAACGGAGAATATTGCTCCGTAGTGAGGGCAGCCTATTGTAAACCTACAGAGGGTGATTGCCCCCACGTCCTGGCTTAGAATCTGCTGGAAGCCAAGGAACTTGTTTGGTCTTTGAAAGCGCGGGTGGTCACAGACCGTCGGCTGGTTCGCCTTGATGGGTCCAAAGACCTCTTCAGGGGTCGCAAACCGCAGACTTGCAAATTACCTAAATATCTTATTCAGTATTGAAGTTGTCTTGAAACAGCAACACATAATGAGACGCCGTTGAGTCAGCCTAGTCCGCCATGTGACGTCACCACTCTGCGCGACGGCGGCGGCGGCATACAAGGTCGTTGTGCTTCATTGGTGGTTCTTCTTCTTCTTCTGGACATTGGCGATATCGTCTTGCTCCTCTCTGTCGACCGTCAGGCCCTTGCCCGCCCGTGCCAATGTCTCGCATTCACTTCAAATCACGTGACCTGAATACACCGCGCGCCTACACACTTGTACACGCGAGTGCGCGCGCTCACACACACACACACACACACACACACACACACACACACACACACACACACACACACACACACACACACACACACACACACACACACACACACACACACACACACACGACAATAAGATTGTTTATAGAAAGAATGGGTGTTTCCCTTGTGTAGTAAATGGGTTTTGCGTGTTTATGGCTGCCGGCGTCATGGCCCCATTGAGGTGTTTGCGAGCGAGGAGGCACGTCCGACTGCAGGGCCGATTCAAAATCTACTTTTTTTCCTCTCTCTTTCCTCGGCGGTGAAGAATGACCCTCGATATATGTGGAGGCTGGTGATTGCCGACGTGCTTTGGAGATGCCGGGGGGTTGGGGGCGGCACGGGGCTGAGTGAA
>NC_134813.1:18394177-18399177 GCF_046742065.1 Oratosquilla oratoria
GTGGATGTACTGGGCCTCGCTGCACGGCGTCTGGCCCTTTCGGGAGCTGAGGTAAGAGGGTTTCTTTATGTATTCCTTTATATGTTTATTTATCTATTTGATTTAGTTCTATTTCTTATTTTTATTTATTAATTTATTTATATATTTATTCATTTATTAATTGGTTTATTTATTTATCTATTCTGTTATGCGGTTATGTGTATGTGGGTGATGGTGTGTGATAGGGTATGGCCGCGCATCTTCTGGCAAGGGGGATTTAGCATTTGGTCAGGAATAACCAGAGAGAGAGAGAGAGAGAGAGAGAGAGAGAGAGAGAGAGAGAGAGAGAGAGAGAGAGAGAGAGAGATTTAAAGAGGGCAGTAGGAAGAAGATGTATATATCAATTCTTTTTAATCAACTCTCCTCCTGAGGGCGGAGACGAGGTTTGCGTGTGTTTGTATTAGTGGGGGGTACATTAACATGTGGTATTCAGGTTAAACTAGTAAGAGCAAGGTGAGGTTAACCTCCTCCTCCTCCTTCCCCCACCTTGCTTTCCTCTTTCCCCCACGCTCTCCTCCCCCCCCCTCTCTCTCTCTCTCTCTCTCTCTCTCTCTCTCTCTCTCTCTCTCTCTCTCTCTCTCTCTCTCTCTCTCTCTCTCTCTCTCTCTCTCTCTCTCTCTCTCTCTCTCTCTCTCTCTCTCTCTCTCTCTCTCTCTCTCTCTCCCCTCTCTCCCTCTTGCTCTCCTCCTTCTCCCTCCTCCCCTTCGCTCTCCTTTCCTCCCTCTTCTCTCCGCGCTCTCCTCTTCCTCCTCGTACTCTTCCTCCTCCCCCTCCCCGTCCCCCTGCATATCTCTTTCCCCATCCCCCTCCCTGTCCTGCCCCCCCCCCCCCCGCCCCGATTTTACCGGTCATGGCATGATCTAACAGCTTTGGCGATTGAGCGGGCAATCTGCCAGCTAGTGGTCCCATTACCAAGCTCTCACCCATGCCCCAGCGAGAGAGAGAGAGAGAGAGAGAGAGAGAGAGAGAGAGAGAGAGAGAGAGAGAGAGAGAGAGAGAGAGAGAGAGAGAGAGAGAGAGAGAGAGAGAGATTACTGGTGGGGTGATCGGGATTTTGATTTTTGGGGGAGGGAAGGCGGGGAGAGGTGTGGGAGGAATCATGAAGATCAAGAAGGACTGGCTGGCAGGCTCCAGGTTACCCACTGCAGATTCTTGTTTCATCCTCGTCTATCTCCTTTCTTCTTTGTTTCTTTCTCCTGTCTCTCCTTTTACGTTTCCTCGTCCTCCTCCTCCTCCTCTTCTCCTGGTTTTCTTCTGCCTCTTGTCTCCTCCTCTTCATTTTTTCCTCCTCTTCACTTGCCTCGTTTTTTTTTTGTTTCCCTCCTCTCCTCTCCCAGACTTCATCCGCACTACCTCCTCCTCCTTCTCCTCCTCCTCCTCCTCCTCCTTCTCCTCCTCTCGCTTTCCATCACCCTATCTTCTCGTACACTTTAACCTCACTCTCTCCCCTTTATCACTTCCACTCCCTCCTCTCCTCACCCTAGTCCTCTCATCCCTGCATCCTATATAACCCTTCTTCCTCCTATTTTTCCCCTCTCAATTCTCTTTTCTCTCCTCATTTGCTTCTCTTATTCTCCTCTTTTTTCTCCCTTCTCTCTTCCTCTTCAGCCTTCTCTTCGTCTCCTCTTTTTACTCCTCTTCCTCTTGCCCCTTCTACGTTTCTTCTTACTTTTCCTCCTATTCTTTCCCCTCCCCTTCTTTTTCCTTCTTTTCTTCGTCATTTCCCTCTTCTTCCTCCTCCTCTCCTTCTTTTTCTTCCTCCTCATTTTTCTTCTTTGCCTTCATATATTTCCCTTCTGTTCGTACTCTCCTCCGCCCCCTTCTTCCCCTCCCTCCCTTTTTTCTCTCTCTCCCCCCTCCTCTCCTGCTCTCCCTCGTCATCCACCCTCCTCTTCCTCATCCGCATCCTCCTCGTTCAGATGAATGTCCTTTGGTCTTTCTCACTTCGACGTATCGCTCGATCTGACCCAGGGTGGAACAGGTCGGATTGGGGCGGGCCCTTCCCAATCTCGGTCGCAACGAGCCAACGTTTAAACACACGCACACACACACACACACACACACACACACGGCAACCAACTACACGCACGCACGTACACACACACACGGCAATCAACTACACGCACGCACGTACACACACACACGGCAATCAACTACACACACGGACACACGGACACACACACACACACACACACACACACGCACACACACACACACACACACACACACACGGCAACCAACTACACGCACGCACGTACACACACACACGGCAATCAACTACACGCACGCACGTACACACACACACGGCAATCAACTACACACACGGACACACACACACACACACACACACACACACACACACACACACACACACACACACACACACACACACACACACACACACACACACACACACCAAAAAACAAAAACAAAAACAAAAAACACCCACACACACACACGCACACACACACACACACACACACACACACACACACACACACACACACACACACACACACACACACACACACACACACACACACACACACACACACACACACACACACACACACACACAGAGGGACACACACACACCCAAAAAACCCACCCACCCATACACACGCACACACACACACGCACACACACACACGCACACACACACACACACACACACACACACACACACACACACACACACACACACACGCACACACATTTGACTGGGAGGAAAATGAGGGTAGTAATTAGAGACAAATACTCGAAATGGGAAGAAATGATAAGTGGTGTCCCGCAAGGTTCGGTGCTGGCTCCAATCATGTTTGCCATATATATAAATGACAGGGATGAAGGTGTGGAATGTTGTATGAACTAAGGAAAGTAAGTACAGAGGAAGATTGTGAATCACTACAGAAAGACCTGGATAAAACCTGGAAATGGAGTCAAAAGTGGGAAGTGAACTTTAACATCAAGAAATGTAGTGTAATGGGGTTTGGAAAAAGTAAAAATAGAATATCGAGGAATTATAGAAGAAGTAAGAAAGTGAGCTCGAAAAGGGACCAAGGAGAGTGATTATCAGCAAAGACATGTCACCAGAAAAACATATAATTATAATAGTCGGAGAAACCTTCAACTTACTAAGGTCGATGAAAGTGACTTTTGACTGTTTGGATGAAGAATTGGTAAAAGAATATTAGTTACACTGATAAGACCAAGATTGGAGGATGCTGCGACGCTATGGACACCCAGTACCAAAAGTAATATAAAGAAATTGGAAAGAATACAAAGAGCAACGACAAAGACGGCACCAACACTCTCCAAATTGGCATACGAACAAAGATTGTCCAAATTGTAACTATTGGAACTACCAACTCTGGAACAAAGAAGAGAAAGGGGAGGTCTACTGACTATAGAATCATGAAAGGAATGGAAGTCCTAGGTAGAGATGATTTATTAAAGTGGGACAAAAGAAAACAAGAGGACATGAAAAGAAACTCAAAAAAGATAATTATAGAAGAGATCTGAAAAAGAATAGCTTCCCACACAGAGTGGTGGATAACTGGAATAAATTAGATAAGGCAACAGTGTATGCAAATACTATTTAAGAATTTAAGAAACAACTTGATGCTGAAAGATATAAAGACGGGTCACTACGAGCATAGCTCCCTTCCCGTATAATACAACTAGGTAAATACACACACACACACATACACACACACACACACACACACACACACACACACACACACACACACACACACACACACACACACACACACACACACACACACACACACACACACACACACACACACACACACACACGACTCGATGGCGCAGTGGTAGCGTTCGCGGCCGTTACTATGTCGGCTCGGGTTCGAATCCCTCCCAGGGCTGAAATAAATTCAGTATTACTGCGCTGCGAGTTGCTACTCTAACTCTTGTGGGCGGGGAGCTGGGTGTGTGTGTGCGTGTAAGGTCACAGCATTATCCATAGATCGGTCATATATTAGATATCTTCCGGAAGGGGAATAGCTGTCGACCACGAGTCCAACACGCGATCCAAGACCATGGTGAATCATACACACACCTACACGCATACACACACACAGATAGACACTAATACACTCACACCCACCCACCTACCCCCCACACACGGACACGCAGCCACCCACACACGGACACACACACACTCACGGACACCCCCACACACGGACCCCCACACACATTCCTAATTTTCCAACACGCAATTGACTTGTACTAAGTCCTTGGTGCCTGTACTCTAAGTGTCTAAGAAAAATGAAACTCTCTTTATGGCAACAACTGATAGTATCGTAAAATTACGTGAACGTTACTTGGACTACGGTGACGAGGGAGTAAATGAAGCTCAAGTGTGTTTGTTGGCTTTATTCTGGTTAGTGCGAGTGTCGACCTAGGCCGGGTCGGGCGGTTAGGCTCCGAGGTGACTCGACCGCAAAATTGACTGCGTGGGCCTTGGAACGCACACCACTGTGTTACAAGTGCTGTAGAGAACTGCCCCTGGAGACTAAAACCTGACTCGTAATATACACAGCCGACGTACCGATAGGTAGCGAAAGACCCAGCCTCGCGGGAACATGGCTCGGCTGGGCCAAGGTTGTGCTTTCATGAGGATACAAATCCCTGTAGTACAGGCGTAATATGGACTTAATCTACACAATAGTTATATAAGGCCGAGGGCCAGCTGTTTCTACACATATAAATTCCTTGTCCACCCCATTTCTGCAACGATGATAATATAAGCCAAAATGTCGCGTAGAAGCACATGTGGGGGGCTGTTCACCACTGTATGGAGCTGTTGCCATACAGTCGGGTCTCATTTTTCTCAGATCTGCTGGAAGTGTGGGAAGATTTTGCTCGTCCTATTCTTGCTGCAGTTAATATGTCCCCAATCTCGGGGATTGGGTGAGCCCATCAGTGATGAT
>NC_134813.1:18406677-18411677 GCF_046742065.1 Oratosquilla oratoria
ATTAGTTGTTTGAATCTCACAAGAGACAGACTGATCAAATCGAGGATTGCACAGCGCGAGAAAGATGAACAAGATGTCTGTAACTATCGTTGCTTTCGGTGCAACAAAAATAGTTTATTTTTGTAATCAATGGCAGACGGACCGGATGGTGGGCATCAAGAGAAAGTAGACTGAAAAGCCATGGGATTTTTTACGTGTGGTAAAAAAATTATTTTAAGGTAATACCACAAATTTACTTAAGAAATTTCCTTTGGGACCAATATTCTAGATTTCTTCAAGAACTCAGATGCAGAGTATAAGATGTGTTGCAAAGTTGGAGAGAGGAATATACTTGTAGAAAAAATTATATATATTTGTTTCTGGCAAGAGTTCTAGAAAGTCCAAATCTACTTTTTTCTTGATTCTTTTTTTTCTCGCAGATTGCTTAGAGAAACTGAAAGTGTGTCTGTTGGTTACCTGGTAGAATGTGAACAGAAGAACACAAAGAAAACACTGAAAAATGAACAAGATCTCTGTTCACAAAAATGACTCTGGTATCTGCAAGTAGGTCGTTTACTCTCGAAAATACTTGGAAAAAGAGTGTAAATTAAATCTTTTGCCAGAGAACAGACGAATGACGTTTGGATTTTCAAGGGATTCCATAGCAATATATGTATGTACATATGCTAATAAGAACACGGGTACGTGTGTTCACTTATGCAAAGTAGACCACTTGGAAAAAGAAACTGACGAAGCAGAGCGCTTTCGTATATTACATCCTCAATGCAAAGAGTATGTGCATATATGTAAATGTGATGCATAGAATATGTTGAACACGTTCTGAAGTGAAAGGAAGTGCCATTGTTTCCCAGATTTAATGAAACCTTTCCTGTGGACGAGGAGAAGTGCCAAAGGGAGGCAGTGGCGCTGCTCCCGAAGAAGCGGAAACATCCGGGACACAAAAATCCATCTATCTTTAACTTGTCTGGGGATGCAACCCTGAGGACCGGTTCTCAATCTCCGGGATGGATTCAGGGTCTGGACTAGGACTAGTCCTATCAATAGCTGTCCTTAGGTTTCCCAATATTGCATCGTTCCTACAAAGCTCCGTGGTTGAGAATTCATTTAAGACTTGGTTAAGAGAAAGTTTAAGGTTGTTTCAAATTTCTGTCTAATTCATATCTATGTACCAAGGGCCTCTTTCCCTGACAAGAGAGGGAGATAGGCAGGGCACACATCCACTCCTACCCATTCCACTCTCATTCACCAACCTTTCCCCCCCTCTCATTTAGCTCCTCGTGGATGACGGGTCATATCTGTTTCCAGCTCACCGTCCGGGTCAGAAGCAATGCAGCAAGACACAGCACATCCACAATAGGGCCGCTCCATTTGGCCTCCCTCCTTGTCCCCTCATGCGAAAAATAAAGAAGACGGCGAGAAATCAATCCGGTATACGTCAAACTATCATCCATACATAACCATTCTCCACTCACCTCTATCCCCTGCCTTCTCCCTTCCCTGCTCGATAGACATTCCTCTTTCGCTCAAAGCCCCTTTCACCCCAGTCATCCATCAAATATATATATTTATTTTCTGTTTCTTAAAATGTTTCATTGTTACCATCAGGAAATGTAGGTCAGCATCAGATTTTATGATTTACCTGCAAAAAAAAAAAAAAAAAACTCATCCAAGTCATTCAAAACAATTCGCATTTTTTATTTTATTTTGGTGGGAATAGCGGCAGATGTTCTGTTTGCAGCTGTGTTCCTGGGTGTCATGGTGTTGATATGCAGCTGCCACTGTTGGCACTCTACATGGACTAGTGCCAAGTTCCAATCAGACCAGCACTCTTGAAGGCATGTTTCAGCATATGCGCATGCGTTCACACGCGCACGTACACAGACACACACACACACGTACGCGCGCACACACCCGCACACACACACACACACACACACACACACACACACACACACACACACACACACACACACACACACACACACACACACACACACACACACACACACACACACACACACACACACACACACACACACACACACACACACACACACACACACACACACACACACACACACACACACACACACACACACACGCACAAGGATTTGATAGCACAGTGAAAGCCCCTTTTCTTCTGCTTACAACCCATCCTAAACATTTATGAATCTCATCTTCTGTAATGTGGGTGCAAGTGCCAAGAACGCATTAGACGAATGCCATCTGAACGAGTAGGCATGTGGAGGGTGTGCTTGTAAACACTACCTTCAAGAAAGCGTAAGCAAGGGAAGAATATTTGATACAATTTGAACAGTTAAGATTCTCCGCTGTCATCGATAGTTTCCGAGCCCTATTTATAAGACCTCATCCCCCTCCCTTTTCTTCCCTCCTATTCCCCTTCTCTCCATATCTCTCTTTGTCTCTGTCTCTCTCTGTCTCTCTCTGTCTCTCTCTGTCCCTCTCTCTCTCTCTCTCTGTCTTTCTGTCTCTTCTCTCTCCTTTCTCCTCTCTCTCTCTCCTCTCTCTCTCGCTCTCCTCATCCCCTTCTCTCTCTCTCTTCCCTCTCTCTCTCTCTCTCCCTCTCTCCTTCTCTCGCTCTCTCCCTCTCTCCTTCCTCTCTCTCTCTCCTCTCTCCCTCTCTCTCCCTCTCTCTCTCTCTCTCTCTCTCTCTCTCTCTCTCTACTCTCTCAACTCTCTCTCTCTCTCTCATCTCTCTCTCTCCTCTCTCTCACTCTCTCGCTCCTCCTCTCTCTCTCCCTCTCTCTCCTCCTCTCTCTCTCCCTCTCACTCTCTCCTCTCTTGCTCCCCTCTCTCTCTCTCTCCCCTCTCTCTCCTCTCTCTCTCTCTCTCCTCTCTCTCTCTCCTCTCTCTCTCTCTCATTCTCTCTCTCTCTCCTCTCTCTTTCTCTCCTCTCTCTCTCTCTCTCTCCTCTTTCTCTCTCTCTCTCTCTCTCTCCCCTTCTCTCTCTCCCTCTCTCCCTCCCCTTCTCTCTCTCCCTCTCTCCCTCTCCTCTCTCTCTCACTCTCCCTCCTCCTCCCTCTCTCTCTCCTCTCACCCCTTCTCTCTCTCTCTCTCTCCCTTTCTCTCTCTCTCTCTCTCCTCTCTCCTCTCCTCCCTCTCTCCGCCTCTCACCTCTCTCTCTCCCTCTCTCTCTCTCTCTCTCTCTCTCTCTCTCTCTCTCTCTCTCCCTCCCTCCCTCCCTCCCTCCCTCCCCCCCTCCCTCCCCCTCTCTCTCCCTCTCTCCCCCCTCTCCCCCTCCCCCCCTCTCTCTCTCTCTCTCTCTCTCTCTCTCCATCTCCCCACCCACCTACTCTCTCTCCTCTCTCTCTCTCTCTCTCTCTCTCTCTCTCTCTCTCTCTCTCTCCCCACCCCTCCCTCCCTCCCTTCCTTCCACCTACGATCTGCCTTGACCTATTTCCGTGCTAGGTGCCGCCCCCGCCTGTAATCTTCCTCGCTAGTCGTTCGCAGGTCGTTTCTTCGGTCATTGAGCCCCGTTTTCTTTGAGTTGAAACGCCCCGGAGGTGGGGGTCGTGGTGGCCTAGCGGTTAAGTTCTCATCCTGCGTCGTGAAATTCGGAGGTTGAGCAAGCCGACGGATTTTGAACTCTCCGAGGTTCATTTGATTCAGTCGTCCGGTTCCCTTTCGGGAATTGTCCCCCGTCATGTCGTGATGTCCGGTCAGGCAGCGCCCAGAACCGAGAGAAGACAAAAGAGGCAAGGGAATCGCGTCCCTCACAGAAACAGGACCAGTTGTGGCGCCATTGCCGAGAGAGTGCCAATAGGAGAGTGCCTCTTTCTTTTGATTGAGGAGGAAACTTGCGCCAGTTCTGCCGTGACAGCGGGGCGGCCAGGGATTGGGTTCCTCCTCCTCCTCCTCCTCCTCCTCCTCCTCCTCCTCCTCATCCTCCTCCTCCTCCTCCTCCTCCTCCTCCTCCTCCTCCTCCTCCTCCTCCTCCTCTTCCTCCTCTTCCTCCTCTTCCTCCTCCTCCTCCTCCTCCTCTTCCTCTTCCTCCTCTCGTCTTACCGTTTGCATCTTTTCTGGCCTTAACCGTTGTTGTTGTTGTTGTTGCTGCTGCTGCTGGTGGTGATGGTGGTGGGCTCCGGTGGAGAAAAGACTGAAATCCCTCAGGGGTATTTCAGGCACTGACGTCTTTCCTAGAATTCTCTGAAGTCCTCCTCCTCCTCCTCCTCCTCCCCCTCCTCTTCCTCTTCCTCTTCCTCCTCCTCTTCCTCTTCCTCCTCCGCTTCCTCTTCCTCCTCCGCTTCCTCTTCCTTCTCCGCTTCCTCTTCCTTCTCCTCTTCCTCCTCCTCTTCCTCCTCTTCTTCCTCTTCCTCGTCCTCCTCCTCTTCCTCCTCCTCCTCTATCATTCCCTAGGTTTCAAAAGGTATCAATGATGATGATGCTACTCTGAGGCTTTCCAGGTTTCAAGAGGTGATTGTAGTGATGATGATGGTGATAATGATGATGGTAATGATAATGGTGATGATAATGATAATGGTGATGATGGTGATGATGATGATAATGATGATGGTGGTGGTGATAATGATGATGATAATGGTGATGATGGTGATGATGATGATGGTGATGATGATGGTGGTGGTGGTGGTGGTGGTGTTGTGGTGGTGGTGTTGGTGGTGGTGGTGATGTTGGTGGTGGTGGTGGTGGTGGTGGTGATGATGATGATGATGATGAGGATGATGATGATGATGATGATGATGATGATGATGGTGGTGGTGGTGGTGGTGATGATGATGATGATGATGATGATGATGATGATGATGATGATGATGATGATGATGATGATGATGATGATGATGATGATGGTGGTGGTGGTGGTGGTGATGATGATGATGATGATGATGATGATGATGATGATGATGATGATGATGATGATGATGATGATGATGATGATGATGATGATGATCATCATCACCATCACCACCATTGACCACCATCATCACCTTCAGGCAAAATAAGATACATATTCATTCAAGAGG
>NC_134813.1:18419177-18421677 GCF_046742065.1 Oratosquilla oratoria
TTCCACTTTACAAGGGAACAGGGGACAAGTGTGTGTGTGTAGTAGTTTCAGAGGGATCAGTTTCTTAAGTGTAATTTGGAAGGCTTATACGAGAGGAACAGAGGGAGTAATTGGTAAGGAACAGTGTGGGTTTAGGACAGGTAGGGTTTGCGTGGATCAAGTTTTTGTGGTTAGACAGATATGAGAGAAATCTTTAGGAAAAGGTAAAGATGTTTTTGGGCCTTTATGGATTTGAAAAAGGCTTATGACAGGGTAGATAGGAAGGGACTACGGGAGCAGTCAATATTTTTTACGAGAGTAGTAGAGCCTGTGTTAGAATTAGAAATGGAGAGAGTGAGTGGTTTGAGGTAAAAGGTGGGACTTCACCAGGGATGTGCGATGTCGCCCTGGCTGTTCAATTTATGCATGGATGGGGTGGTGCGAGAGGTAAACGCAAGGGTGATGGGACGGGGATTGGAGATGGTTAAAGGAAATGGAGAAAAATGAGAGATAAGCCAGTTGTCGTTTGCTGACACCACTACACTTGTGGTAGGATCAGAGGAGGGATTAAGGAAGTTAGTGACAGAGTTTGAGGAGGTGTGCGAATGGAGAAAGTTGAAGATAACTGTGGGTAAAAGTAAGGTGATGAGATATACAAGGGGAGAGTGTGGCAGCAGGGTGGAAGTGAGTATTAAAGGACAGAAACAGATGGAAGTGGATAGTTTTAGATACTTGGCAGGAAAGAGACGAGTGGAGGTGGAGATAGAGTGTAGATTGAGAAAAACAAGTAAATGCCGTGGGATTAAAAAGTGTAATGAGATGTTGATATTTGGGGATGGGTGCTAAGAGGTGATTGTACCGACAGCACTATATGGTGCAGAAACATGGAATATAAGAAAGGAGGAGAGGAGGAGTTTAAATGTGTTTGAGATGAAATGCCTGAGAAATATGATAGGGGATACTAAGTTGTATAGAGTGAGAAACGAGGAGGTGAGAAGGAGAGCGGGAGTGGAAAGGGAGTTGGGAAATAGGGTTGATGAAAGAGTATTGGGATGGTTTGGACACATGGAAAGAATGAGCGAAGAAAGATTAGTAAAAGAGGTGTGGAAGGCAAAGGTGAAAGGAGTGAACATGAGAGGACGGCCAAGGATGAGATGGATGGATGGGGTAAAAGGGGCATTGGGAAAGAGGGGAATGTCTGTTGAGGAAGGAAAGGAGAAGACAGAAGATGCAGGTGAGTGGAGAATGGTTGTGTATGGATGTTGTGATTCATGGAAGGGAGTGGGCGGGGGAGAGGGGGGTGAGGGAGTAAGTGTGAATGACATGTTGACGCAGCCTGAAGGGATTTCTCCCCGTCTTCTCTTTTTCTGCATGAGGGGACGGAGAGCGGGGTCACCGATCAAATGAAGCGGGCTTGCTGTGGTTGTGTTTTGTCTTGCCACATTGCTTCTGAGCCAGGGCAATGGGCGAGATGCAGGGATGACCCGTCATCAAGGAGGAGCTAAGATAAGAGGGAGGGAGGGGGGGCGAATGGGAGTGGAGTGTGTGGGGATGGAAGGGGTGGGAGTGGATTTTATGCCTTTGATGTTTTGGCTACCTCCCTTGTAAGGGAAAAAATCCGTTGTTATATGTGTGTATATATATATAGTGTGCATGTTTGTGTATGTGTGTATGTGTGTGTGTGTGTGTGTGTGTGTGTGTATGCGTGCGATGTGCCTTATGTGACGCACCTAAAATTTGCTTTCGTGCCTGTCCTGACCTCCCTTTCTCTCACTCTCCTCTCTCTCCTCCTTCACAACCCCTCCCACCCCTACCCCTTCCTCTTGAGCCTTACTTAACCTCATTCTGTCATTCTCGAGGTGAAAGACGCTTACGGCGGTGTTCTCGGACCTCCGCTGCAGAAAGCTCTTCCGCGACCCAAGCGCGGCAAATCTACGCCCCCCCCTCTCTCTCTCTCTCGTGCCCTTTGACCTCTCTTTTTCTCAATTTCGCTCTTTCTTTCCCTTCTACCTCCGTCTCTCTCTCCTCCTCCCCTCCCTCTCTCTCTTTCTCTCTGTCTCTGTCTCTCTTTCCTTCATATCTTCCTTTTTTTTCCCTATTTGCTGTTCGTGCGTGTGCGTGTCATGACAAAGCGTCCCCAGGGATTTCGCTTACCTTTCTGCGACCCCTTCGTGTGGGGTCACGGCGGTTCTTCCTCCCTCTTCCTCCTCCTCCTCCCCCTCCTCCTGCTCCTCCTCCTGCTCCTCCTCCTGCTCTTCCCTCCTCCTTCTCCTCCTCCTGCTCTTCCCTCCTCCTTCTCCTCCTCCTGCTCTTCCCTCCTCCTTCTCCTCCTCCTGCTCTTCCCTCCTCCTTCTCCTCCTCCTTCTCCTCCTCTTCCTCCTTCTTCTCCTCCTCCTCTTCCTCCTCCTCTCTCTCTCTCTCTATCTCTCTCTCTCTCTCTCTCTCTCTCTCTCTCTCTCTCTCTCTCTCTTTCTCTCTCTCTCTTCAGTATTTAACGTCGCTCCATTGGTAATGAGAGTTG
>NC_134813.1:18426677-18429177 GCF_046742065.1 Oratosquilla oratoria
CTTTGTCGGTAAGGTTCTTTGTAGCCTTGGGAGGATGGAATCTTAAGAAATGAGGGATGTTTTGGGATGTTTTGGTGTGAGTGAGTAACTGTGGTGGGGAGAGGCTCAGAAGAAGGTGGGGGTGGAGTTGCCTCTAACCCACTTCACGGGGTACCAAGCTAGTGAATAAAATAGGCTGGCGACAGAGTGCAGGAGAAGAAGAAGAAGAAGAAGAATGCCTGCCCCCCCCCTCCCGACCCGATGCGGGAGGGACTGGTCAAGGTCGGGTGTCACTACACCTGGGGGGGTGCCTGCCACGGTGGGCGCGGGGGGGAGGGGGCGAAATAGATCGCCTGGCGGCATATGGATCAATTGGGGAAAGGTACCACTAGGTAGGGAAAGGGCCGGGGAAGTTGGGGCAGGTGTATGGAAAGGGACAGGGGAGAGGGGAAGAGAGAGAGAGGGAGAGAGAGAGAGAGAGAGAGAGAGAGAGAGAGAGAGAGAGAGAGAGAGAGAGAGAGAGAGAGAGAGAGAGAGAGAGAGAGAGAGAAGGATGGAGACCTTTTGGGATGAGGGGGGGGGTGTTGGCAGGGAGGTGGGCAGATGCGCAAGTATTGTTTCCGTCGGGGAAAGGCGGAAACCCAGATTGGTGGGGGAGCCCGCCCAGGTGCTGGGGGGGGGTTCTAATCTACAACCTCCTTGTTGCACAGGCTGACGCACGCGCGCGGGCATGCACGCACGTACACGTGCGCGCCATCTCGAATGCGCATGCACACATCAACGTGAGCACCCGCAAGTAAGTAGCGCTGCATTGGAGACTTACAAGCTGGTAACGAACGTTGAGAATAGTACTCCATAAGATGGACGTGTTTGTGTGAAGAAGAAAGGAAAGAAAAAATGGCTGGGAATCTGATGCAGCCCAGATTAGAATATACTACAGAATGTGGTCAAGACACAAAAAGAAACGGAAATTAAAACATGGGTTTCTAGTCTAGCTGATGAAACCAATGAAGAAGTACTAAAAAAAATAGAGCTGTCAGTTCTAGAAGAAAGAAGAGAGAGAGACGATATGATAGTAGTTTTTAGAACCATGACAGAAGTTGAAGTACTGAGCAAAGAAGAGTGGGATCAAAGAAAAAACAAAAAATATCAAAAGAAAATTAAATATCGTGTTTGAATGATATCAAGGAAAATAACCTTCCTTATAAATGCATAAATGTATTGGAAAATAAATGTACAATCAAATAAGAGAAGTGAATACAAAACTAATTTATTCTAATACAGATTGGTGAACGCAAATAAAAAAAATGCGCGCGCACACACACACACACACACACACACACACACACACACACACACACACACACACACACACACACACACACACACACACACACACACACACACACACACACACACACACACACACACACACACACAACTCGTGGCGCAGTTGGTAGAGTTTCCGGCTGCCACTACGGCGGTCTGGATTCGAATCTCGCCCAGGGCTGAAATAATTTCAGTATCGCTACGCTGCGGGTTGTTACTCTAACTCTCCTGGGCGGGGAGTTGGGTGTGTGTGTGCGTGTAAGGTCACAACATTGCCCATAGATCGGTCATATATGAGCCCTCTTCCGGGAGGGAAATAGCTGTCGATCACGAGTCCAATACGTGATCCAAGACCATGGTGAATCACACGTGTGTGTGTGTGTGTTCGGGTTGTACGATATAAAATACTTTGTGGTATCTGCCTTATTGTCTATCATTTTCGACTTCTGTCTCTCCCTCCCTCCCTCCCTCTCTCCCCTCCCTCTCCTCCCTTCATCCCTCCCCCCTCCCTTATTTTTCCCTTTCTCCCTCCCCATTCCCTTCCTCCCTCCCGATTCCCTTTCTCCCTCAATTTTCCTTTCCTCCCTCCCTCCCTCCCTACCTCTTCCTCCCTCCCTACCTCTGCCTCCCTCCCTACCTCTGCCTCCCTCCCTCCCTCCCTCCCTCCCTCCCTCCCTCCCTCTTCTTCTCTCCATTTCCCCCTCCTTTCCTCCCTCACGCCTCTTTTCTTTCCTTCATTCCCCCATCCATCCCTCTCTCCCTCTTCCTCTCTTCTGTCCTCTCCCTCCCTCCCTCCCATCTCTTCCTCCCTCCTTTCCTCATTCACGCCTCTCTTCTTTCTTTCCTCCCTCCCTCCGTCCATCCCCCCACTCCGCTTCTTACTCTCCCCTCCCTCCCTATTTCCCCTCCATTCCTCCCCACCTCCTCCTCCTCCTCCTCCTCCTCCTCCTCCTCCTCCTCCTCCTCCTCCTCCTCCTCCTCCTCCTCCTCCTCCTCCTCCTCCTCCTCCTCCTCCTCCTCCTCCTCCTCCTCCCCCCCCCACGTCCCTGCGCGTCCCTCGCCTTTGTCGGACTTTGCTCAATTATTGTTTTAACCTTGTGCCGCCGTTGCCGCCGCCGCCGCCGCCTCACTTCGCTTACGTCGTCTTCATCTCATCTTCCCTCTTGTTTCCTTTCTTCCTTCTCTTCCTTTT
>NC_134813.1:18444177-18446677 GCF_046742065.1 Oratosquilla oratoria
GTTTTCAATTCCCTTTAGAATCTTAAACATCTGAATTAAGTCACCTCTGAGTCTATGCTTTTTTTAAGAAAAACAGATTACAAAGGATTGCAAAGGCGGAGCATGCCGACAGGAGACCTTTTGATCCATATCTAGGTCGGATGCGAAAAAAAAACATATTCATATGTTTCAGTCGATTTTCATACCATTTATTTTTGATATTTGGAATAAGTTTTGTGGATTGCCGTTGTACTTTTTCCAATCTGTCAATGTCTTTAATAAGGTTCGGTGACCATACAGAAAAGGCATATTCCAAATGAGGACGAACTAACGATTTATATAGCTTGTTAATGAGAGATGGACTTTTGATTGACAAGTAACTCCGTCGAATCACGTGATTACTCTTGATCGTGGAGATCTCCCCCGAGGCTTTGGCTAGTGGGCGTGCCCCTGCAGGTCTCCGAAGGAGCTAACAGCCCCCCACCCCCCGCCCCCGCCCCCACCCCCCCTGCCCGAGGCAGACTCTCCCGACAAGCGACTGACTGTCCACCTGCGGCGGTCTCAGACTCTACGGGATAAAATTAGCGAACTCGCGTCGCGTTATCCCAAATTGCCATCAATCATGACCTCCCACTCTCCTCCTTCCTCTTGTGGACAGGAAGGGATGACGGAGCTAGGAAGGAAGGCAGGGAGGGAGAGAGGGAGGGAAGGAGAGTAGGCAAACCTCGGCGTCTCAACCAAGGGTTATTGGCACCATCTTTCCAAGGGATTTTTTTTTTTTAATGTCTTATTAGTTTGCGCCTCTCCCTCCCCTTCCACCTTCCCGCGTTGTTTTGATTTTCTTTTCTTGGTTCACGATTAACCCCCCCCCCCCTCCACGAAATCCTTTGATATCGTGATCGCCCCTTTGAGTGGCCGACACTTTTCCGCAGTCCGCTAAGGTTTCCCCCCCGGCAAACATTTGCCTTTCGGGCCGAGACACAGAGAGAGAGAGAGAGAGAGAGAGAGAGAGAGAGAGAGAGAGAGAGAGAGAGAGAGAGAGAGAGAGAGAGAGAGAGAGAGAGGGGGAGAGAGAGAGTGGGAGAGAGAGAGTGGGAGAGGGAGGGAAGGAGGGAGAGGGAGGGTGGGTGGAGAGTTAGTGAGAGCTATTTTATCATTCACAAGAGTCAGACGTTCTCTGAGCGTGACTCTCACAAATGTCTGGAAAATATATTTATATATTACAGGTAGATTTCTCCGCTGGAAATCCCTGTAATTCAGAACCCTCTAATATTTGGGACGTAAAGATTCAACGCCAAAAGATATCTGCCACCAGAAACACTCTCTAATATGCTTTTCCGAAGTGAAATTCCCAGAAAAGAGAAGTGTGTGTGTTTACAGACTTTGTCCCGGTACTGACACTTGTATTCATTCGTACTACTGAAGGAATTAGATCAGTATTGTCCATGTTAGGTTGGAAACAAGTACCCTAGAATGGCTATCGATCTATCTATCTGTACGAGTATATCAACAGGCTTCTTCCCCCTTATAAGGGAGGTAGCCAGCCCAGGCAGGCACCCACTCCCACCCATTCCACTCCCGTCCACCACCACCCATTCCACTCCCGTCCACTCCCACCCATTCCACTCCCGTCCACCTCCACCCATTGTTTCCCTCTCATCTTAACGCCTTGTGGATGAAAGGTCATCCCTGTCCCCAGCCCATTACCTGGGTTAGAAGCAATGCAGCAAGGCACAGTACATCCACATCAGCAGGGTCAACCCGTTTACATGGCGACCTTCCCTCCTCGTTCCCTCATGCGAAAATAGAGAGGACGAGGAGAATTAAGAATGACATCTAGAGATTTTTTTTTCTTTTTGTCGATACTGAAAGCCTTGGTGTGGTCATGCTTCCCAGTAACAGGAGTATTGTCAATATCAGCATTGTCAATACATACTCTGTTAGAGGACGCCCCTACGGACCAGAGGCATACTGACCGGGGACTGATTCCCACACAAAGAAGCATGCTGATCACTTTTATTTTTTCTTTGATTATGATCATTATAATTTTTGTTTGCTGAAAATTGATGAAATTAGTTGACATATTGAAAAGATTAATTGATTTGGTTCACACGAACACTGAACGACCCAGTTCCCCCCGGGCACACACCAGGACCGGAAGAATTCCGGGAAAATGTGGAATTCTTGGAAAATGTGTCCCGGTGAAGCAAGATAAACGGGAGAGAGAGAGAGAGAGAGAGAGAGAGAGAGAGAGAGAGAGAGAGAGAGAGAGAGAGAGAGAGAGAGAGAGAGAGAGAGAGAGAGACAGACGAAAAATGGGCGGGGAAGTGGGGGGTGGGGTAGTATGTGTGAGTAAATTTTGACGCAGCCCGAAGGGATTTCTCCCCGTCCTCGCCTTATATGCAAAGGGGGACGGAGAGGGGGAGTCGCCGATTAAATGAAGCGGCCTCGCTGTGGATGTACTGTGTCTTGCGACACTGCTTCTGACCCAGGGCGGTGGGCAGGGTGCAGGGATGACCCG
>NC_134813.1:18451677-18469177 GCF_046742065.1 Oratosquilla oratoria
TGGTAATGGAAGGTTATTCCCGGGAGATGAAGATCGCTTCCGCCAAGGAGAGGCGAAGGAGGTCGCTTTCCTCGAACAGGATTTGGGTGTTTGATTTCAACATATCTATAGCGAAGCTGACCTTACGGTTGTCTTTGGTATGACGTTTGATAGTACCATTTCTTAGATGCAATGTGAACCTTGTAAGCCCAATTTTTCTCGTTATTGTAAACTTCCCTCCCTGAGGTACACACACACACACACACACACACACACACACACACACACACACACACACACACACACACACACACACACACACACACACACACACACACACACACACACACACACACACACACACACACACACACACACACACACACACACACACACACACACACACACACACATATATATATATATATATATATACTGTGTATACACATGTATTTATACATGGACGTACATATTTTGCCCAGTGTGTATGTAATGTAGAGACAGATCAGATGGTTGAGGGTCGCACGGACCACGTGTACAGGTGAGTAGTCCCCCTATTTTTAGTTGTTTGGCTTTGGCGCCGCACACATGTCATCTTTTGTAATCCGCCCCACTGCCTCCTAATACTGCCGTGCCGGGGCGCGTCTCCGTCTATAGTAGCCGAGGTCCCCCTAAGCACTATAGTGGGGGTCTCTATTTATAGCCGTGACGTCACCTCGTTTCATGGCAGGTACTCTTTGTCATGCCATAAAGGAATCTGACAACGTTGCTTTGGTTGCGTCAGTCCGACATGTGGCCGTTGTCGACGGTGTCCGTTTGAGGTCTTTCGCGTCGTCAGAAGGTGGGGGGGAGGGAGGGGGAGGCTGGGGGAGGAGTCTTACTCTCGGCTGAGGACAATCGCGTAGTTGGAGAGTTCAGGAGACACAATGAGAGCATCGACCACCTCTTTCTTTGCAAAGGGGTCGGCGGGGAGTGGGGTGGGGGGTTCTCCATTTGAATAGGATCGACTGGCGGCAACTGGAACGAATACTTAAGACGCGAGAAGTGTTGGCATAAGCTCTAGGTGATTTTTTTATCTTCTTTTGAATAGAATTTCCTGACGGCATGTAGGATTCATTTTTTTTTTTTCTTATCGCTGTGAAAGTGTGAACCTCTTTGACCAATTGAAGGCCTTTGCTCTTGGCAGTCGAGTACTATCAGGATTGATCTACCTTTACATTCATCTTTTTATTCAATTTTACATTTGTGTTTTGCCGCATTGCTTCTGACCCAGGGCAGTGGGCGAGATGCAGGGACGACCCATCATCCAAGAGGAGCCAAGATAAGAGGGAGGGAGGGAGGGGGGTGAATGGGAGTGGAGTATGTGGGGATGGAGTGGGTGGGAGCGGTTTATTATGCCTTTGTTTTATTGGCTACCTCCCTTGTAAGGGGGAAAACCTTTGGTATATGTATGCATGTACGTCTATTTATTCAATTATTTATGGATCTATTTTTCAATTATCTATTCATCTATTTATTTGTTTATTTTTGTTTGCTTATTAATCATTTGTTTATATGTTTACTTTTCCTTTATTTATTAATTCATTTATTTATATATTCATCTATTAACTTACTTGTTTATTTATTAACTTGCTTACTTATTTACTTATTCATTCATCTATTTATTCATTAATTATTTGTTTTTGTTTATTTGTTCATTCATTTATTTATCTAATTATTAATATATTCATTTCCTTATTTGTTCATTATTCATCCATTAATCTGGTTATCAAAATCTATTCGTTTCTTTATCTGTTTATTTATTTGTTTATCTTCTTGTTTATTCGCTTATCTATTCATTTATTTATTCAAATAAATAATCATCTGTTTGCTTTGTCGATACCGGCCAAACCATGGACCCGTCATCAGTTTCATCAAATCCCAGAGACTTTGACGTGATTCGGAAGCCCTAGCACAAAGGGACAAGGTGGAGACCTAGACCGCGGCTAAGTGCCTCCTGGTGTGAGTTCCTCTTTTCCTTATCAACGGCAGTGGACATGGGCGGGGTCCCATCAAGGATCTTGAGTCCCGTGGTCTATTTATTGTTTTTCTTCTGGCGGCTTAGCTCTAGAGTCTAGACGATTTCATTCGGGCGAGGCAGATCAGGCGTCTGGGTTGATGGAGGGCTCTGTGTTGTCCAGGACAGGAGCTCTCAGACTCTCTCTACATGCATTCCACTCTTATGTATTGCTGTTCCTGAGACTCCTGGAGAAGACCAGTTCAACACTGAACAGAATCGTCGGAGATTCAGTACCTATATTTTTTTGGATCTGTGAAGGTCTGTGCTCCCCATTGCTCTCCGGTTTCTCCTAAAGCTCTTTAAGAAAAGAAGTAACAGGACCCTCCACCATAGCACGCCTCACTTCGCCTTCACCTGGAAACGCGTCCAAAAAGGACCGGCGCGTAGTCTCCGAGTCGACCCCAAAATCTCTGCGACCCACTGGCAGGAACCACGGGCACATTATGAAGAACTCGTTAAGATCTCAGATTACAGGGCAACGATTTCCTAGGACGAGGATGGGGACAACCACGGCGGATCTCTCGTTGTGTAACCGGGATTGATTGATTGATTGATTGATTGATTGTGGGCGCCCCGCAGTGCTTTCATTCGAGGCGAATAAGGGTCGGCCATGACCTCATCAACAGCTCACAGGGACAAAGGCTTCGGGACGAGGAGGAGGAGGAAGAGGAAGAGGAAGAGGAGGAGGAGGAGGAGGAGGAGGAGGAGGAGGAGGAGGAGGATAGCATCGCCAGGGCTGGCATCAGCGAAGCAAATTTCACCTTCCAATTCTACCTTCGAATTTCACCTTCGAATTTCGACATAGAATTTCGTTCAGCTTAGTTGATGTCTTTGAGCTCGTTTTCATACCGATAATACTGATAATCATATGCCGATAGTATCATGCTAATATTATATTAAGAAAACGTTAATGTTGTTGCTACAAAACATGTTTAATCATACTAGCAAAGTCAAGCCAGGTGAAGTCTTTGCCGACGAAATTCCTTGCATTGATCCCGCTTTGAGAGAGAGAGAGAGAGAGAGAGAGAGAGAGAGAGAGAGAGAGAGAGAGAGAGAGAGAGAGAGAGAGAGAGAGAGAGAGAGAGAGAGAAAGAGAGGGACAGACAGACGTACACAGAAAGTCAAGACACTTGATCAAATTAGATAGATTCAGCTGCCGACAACCACAAAGCTATCAAAGAACGTGTGTGGGGGTTTCGTGTTTGTGACAGACGAGCAATGGTGGAAGTGAGTCTATCTTTTCTCGCAAGAACAATTTAATTTTCTATATATATTTTATTTATTATTCTATTTTTATTTTTAGATGCTGCTTGTGGGCGATCGCCTTCTCATTTCGCCTTCGTCCTCCTCCTCCTCCTCCTCTTCCTCCTCCTTCCGACCTATTATTGTAAAATGAGTTGATCTTTTTCTCATTGAAACGTGGGCAGACGCAATTTATTTTATTTCTTTATCTTATTCTATCTCATTATTTGGTTTCATTTTGATTATTCTTTTCATTTTTATTTTTACAGATTTTTTGGGGGGCCACCTCCTCATCTTCCTCCACTTCTTTGTCTTCGTCTTCCTCCTCCTCCTCTTCGTCCTTGCCCTCTTCCTCTACGCGCCGTCCAGCCAATCTCTGTGTCGGATCTGGAGACTTGTGCACGAGTCGATGTGGGACGACATCGCTCTTCAGAGTCGACGTGACGTCAAGTCGTCGGCGAGTCGCGATTCCAAATAGCCACTGACTATTTCTCGTCGTGTTGCCAAAGCTCCGCAGTATAAAAAGGCGCCATAATTTTGATTATCATGTTTCTAAAATTATCAAATTAGCCCGGCTCAGTGCTTCTGCTATTTTTTTTCCTTTTTAAATTCTATTTTTATCAACATAATTATGGCTGCGTCATGGAAACTAATCATTCCCCGTTGATTCCTAACCTTTTCAGGGAATATTTTGAGGCCATTATGTAATCCAGATAAAAATAGGTTCAGATGTTTTGGTTTAGATACGTCCCTGACACCTTTACTATCTATGTATCTATCTATCTATGTATCTATCTATCTATCTATCTATCTATCTATCTATCTATCTATCTATCTATCTATCTATCTATCTATCTATATATATATATATATATATATATATATATATATACATATACACACACATATACATATGACAGCGAGCGGCAACCTTGAGCGGCAGGATTCGTTAATGTTTCCCCTTCACGTGTGGTAACGTTTGTTCAAATGTATTATGTAAATAATATTCTTTTTCATCATATATATTGTTTTTGTAAATAGTTCATAATAATAACCCAGGCAACGCTATCTAATTCCAAAGACTTTGGCCAAAACTATTATATTGATTAATGCTGCCACCGGTTTCTGTATATGGCTGCCTTCAAACAAATCCTTTTCATTTGGGAAAGATGAGTACAGAGAAACAGTTCTTTCCTTTACCTAACAAGTGACCAGCTACCACTGGTTGTTGCAATACACATAAATATCAGTGATCGGATTAAAGAGAGAGAAGACGATTAGCAGAACGGCATTGTCCATTGTGAAGGAAAAGCTCTCCATAAAACGACCACGAGGGGACCTTCTTGTATTTATCAGGATTAGGATCAATCCACGACCGGTGGGGGGATGGGGGGATGGTGGAAGGGGGAGTTTAGTGGGAGGTTTGGCTAATAAAATTGCCTGACGACGGCCAGGGTCCAAGGAGTTCCTCAAAAGACTTGATCTGTTTTTATCTGCCAAAGGGGATTAGGGTGAAGCGGCGGGGGAGACTTGGGCTTCTAAATGTGGCCCTTGAGGAAGAAGCTGCCCTACCATCATTGAGGTTCACGGAGAGCAATCCCTCTTCCCTCGGGAGGGGGGCGGGGGGGAGGACCTCGGGGGGGGCGGGGGGAGACCCTCGGGGGGGGGGAGTCATGCAAAGGTCCTCCGCTTCAGCACTATGGAAAGCGTTCAGCTTTTCCGCTGCGGAGTGGGAGGGAGGGAGGGATGGAGGGACGGAAGGATGGAGGGATAGAGGGTGGGTGAGTGGTTAGTCTCGGAGGATTAAAATCGGTTGGTGGTAGATAGAATAAACGCGTTAGGTCGTAAAACATAATAGAAGGTTTGATCTAGATTGGATCTAGCTATCCTTTAACATTTTCCATGCGTGGTGGTGGTGGGGGGTATGGGTGGGGTGGGGGTGTAGATTTGATCTTTTTTATTTTTTATTTTTCTTATTTTTTATTTGGGAGTGAAGTATCACTCCCACGGGCTTTGTTTAGGGTGTAGAGGGGTGGAGTTGGAAGTGGGGTGCGGGTGGAGGGAGGATAGGGGTAGAGTTGAGGTATGGGGGGGGTAGAGAGGGAAAGTAGGGGTGAGGATAGAGAGATGGAGGAAGTCCTTCAACTAAAAGAGTTCGCATGGCGACGGTCAGACAAAAATATTGATGGACGACAGGAGACACTTTTGATCCTTTCCTGCCCTCCCCTCCACTCCACTCCAAAGGGAGGGGAGGGGAGGGGAGGGTATAGGTCTCCCTCCTGGCTGAAAGAAATCGCCTGACGGCAACAAGGCGTTGTTCTGAGTTCGATCCTCAATGAGTACCCGAAACTGTCGCTTGCCCGCAATGTCCGAACACATAAGGTGAAAGGTGGCTGTGAGGTGCCTCGTGGCGTCGACTCCTTGCCCCCAACACGCATCACGAGGAGGAGGAGGAGGAGGAGGAGGAGGAGGAGGAGGAGGAGCAGCAGCAGCAGCAGCAGGAGAAGGAGTAGGAGGTTGAGGAGGAAGAGGAGGAGGAAGAGGAGGGGGACGAGGAGGGGGACGAGGAGGAGGAGGAGGAGGAGGAGGAGGAGGAGGAGGAGGACGAGGAGGAGGACGAGGAGGAGGAGGAGGAGGACCGTCACACCATCTATCCGTCAATCGATCTACCTCTAATATCAATTCTGACCCACATTCAGGGCATGGAAGGGTTACAGATGCTGTCAATAGAAGCGTCAAGAGTGGAGGAGGAAGGAGTGCCAAGAGAAGGGGAGTTGGAGGAAGGAGTGCCAAGAGGAGGGGGAGTTTGAGGAGAAAAATAGGACTTGTAGGAGGAGTGTGTGAGGTGTGTGTGTGTGTGTGTGTGTGTGCGGTGGGTTAGGAAGCATCTGATAAGATTACCGAATGCAGATTTACGACGACATCTCCACCTCCTCCTCCTGCTCCTCCTCCTCCTCCTCGTAGGGAGACGTCGGGTCACGTGGCCAGAAACGCAGGCGGCGGCCGCGTCTTCAGGGGAAAAGAAGGAAGTGACCCGAGGGAGGGAGGGAGGAAGGGAGGGAGGGAGGGAGCCAGCTGTGTGGGACGACACCCGTTGAGGCAATTGAATTTTGCAGAATGCTGTGAGGTAAGGAGCGAGATTCTTCGTGAAAGGCGATGCAGTGATATATATGTAAATATATATATATATATATATATATATATATATATATATATATATATGTGTGTGTGTGTGTGTGTGTGTGTGTGTGTGTGTGTGTGTAATATAATCACCAAAGCCTCTACAAGGATTCGTATCATGTCTTGTTTCCAAGGAGATCTGCATAAGTATTTTGAGCAATCCATGCACCCACCCGCTCTGAGAAGTGGCTAGGTATGATTGCCTTTGTCGGAGCTCGGGGAGTTAAGACCGTTGAAAGCCCTTATCATTACTGACGTCACGCGTTGATTACTAGAGGACTTGAACCTACAATTCCTAGCTTGTCTCTCCTCCAGAAGGCTCGATCATTACTGTTTCCTTATATATACATACGTGTGTATGTGTGTGTGTGTGTGTGTGTGTGTGTGTGTGTGTGTGTGTGTGTGTGTGTGTGTGTGTGTGTGTATGCATGGATGTTTGTGTGTATGTATGTATATGTATGTACATATTTGTATGTATATATGTATCTAGTTTTATGGACACACACACACACACACACACACACACACACACACACACACACACACACACACACACACACACACACACACACACACACACACACACACACACACACACACACACACACACACACACACACACACACACACACACACACACACACACACACACACACACACACACACACACACACACGTACACACGCACACGACTCCATGGCGCAGTGGTTAGAGTTTCCACCCGCCACTACTGCGCTCCGGGTTTGAATCCCCCCAGGTCTGAAATAATTTCAGTATCGCTGTGCTGGAAGTCGTTACTCCAACTCTCGTGGGCGGGGAGTTGGGTGTGTGCGTGCGTGCGTGTAAGATCACAGCGTTACCCATGGATCGGTCATATATGAGCTCTGAACTCTCTTTCGAGAGGGAAATAGCTGACGATCACAAGTCCAACGCGTGATCCAAGACCATGGTGAATCACACACACACACACACGCACACACACACCATCTATTTATACTACACCTCATATGCACAATATACGGGCGCATGGGATACCTATTCATAAGATAACGACATTGTCCTTTGGGCCTTACACTGCGGGCTAAGCAGATTAGGCGTCCCTGTCTCTGTTGACGTCATACGCTACTGGACAGACGTCGAGCGTAATCGGAAATAGACGGGGATGTGGTGAAGCGGTAGACAGGCGTGTCTGTTGTGTTCACGCTGAGCCATGCACTGTCAACTACGGTTCCTCCTATGACCGTGGGAAGTACAAGTTCTCGATATATAGGCAAAAGGCTTGAATCAGTAATGGCTAATAGAATCAGAGATCACATCGAGAGACATAATTTGATTCGTGACTCACAGAATGGGTTCTCCAAGGGTAAGTCATGTGTAACTAATCTATCTTTTTGTACTAATGCCTTCAAGGCGTCAGATAACAGTGATGGTTACGATGTTATTTATCTTGACTTTAGCAAAGCGTTGGACAAGGTGCTCCACAGGAAACTACCAAATAAAGTCAAAGTCCATGGCATAGGAAAAGTGTTTGTGTTGCAAGATGATTGAAGGAAACATTTAATCCTTTATATGTCCGACGTGCACACACACGCATTAGCTACAAGAAGTAAGGTCCGATGTCTCCAGAGAACTCCCGCAGGACCACCTATTGTTTCTGACCTCACCGCAGCCATTTGGGCCGAACGCGTCTGACCTCACCGCGGTCAATTGGGCTGAGTTCATAAAGACATCTGCGTCTGAAATAGCCAACTGCAAGTCATTATACGATAAATATTATCTTTAATATGTGTTTTCATTGCTTGTATGTGTTATCTTCTTACGGGCCAAAGGAACGACGCTCTTTGCTCCATCACCCACTCCCAACGCCACTCCGAAGCCAACAACTCGACGACAGCGGCTTCGATCTTCGCCGAAGCAATTACATACGAGGCAATCCTTCTGAGCTGTATTGTCCACCATCCTACTACGAAGCGAAGCCGTACGTCTACGCTGTGCATCCTACAGCATCTACGTCGAGGAAATCCCCTCCGAGGCATTCTCCAGCATCTACGAGGAAATCTCCCTCCGAGGCATTCTCCAGCATCCACGACGCCCGCAGCCCCCACCACGTCAACACAGAGACGTTGGACCACTCTTCTCCACACTTCCCTACTCCCTGCATCTAGCTGCGTAAGATGAGTGCCCAGCCATTCCAGTTACCACTTGCGTAGCTGACGTTTACTTTCCTGCTGATATCCTCATAGGCTTAACATTGATGAAACAACATAATATCATCATTTACCCTGCTCAACATGGCGTCATTTATGCTAATCATTTCCTTCCTGCATTGACTTTAGCAACTTTCCACAAAGTCAACCACATCAACGTGGCCGAGCAGGCAGAACTTGATTTAACGTCACCTAACTCTAGCCCCAGCGCTCAAATTCACTCTGCTTCATCACACGAGGATGCACCAGCTGTTAATTCAAATAGTACCGCCACAAAGACACAGTCCCACGACTCTAACGCTACCATTTCACTACCAGCTTTGGACATGTGTTTAAAACGTAACAGACGCACTAACTCTTCCCGCATGTCCAAATCAGCAAAACTAAGGATAAAACACCCAGTAAATAACGTTAATCTTTCACCATCTGAAGACACCTTCTTGCCCCTCTTAGAGGATTTCAATACAAAATTCGTCCCAGTCTCGGCAGTGTTATCTACATTCAAACACAATCATGCAGTGCTTATCAGCCCAAAGACGCCGTTCCCGCGTGAATATACAAACGTACTCTGTATACCAGAAACTTGCCGTGTCAATGGCGTTTCCCTGTTTTCAGCCATCAGGTCCACGTCAAAGAAAGGTCATGCATTTTAATTGCCAATGGCACTAGCGCACCCGTCCATCTCATATATATATATATATATATATATATATATATATATATATATATATATATATATATATATATATATATATATATCATCATCATCGACATTGAGGGCTATTGGTGTATCCCCACTTGTGTTTGTTTTCTTTCGTTTTGCCCACCTTGGCTCTTCCTCTGTTTAAGGTAACCCAGTCCTTCCTGGTTAGGTTTGCTCCTGGGGGCAAGGTCTCGTTTGGGCATGGTATGGCCTCGTTATGGCCCAGATTGTCATATTCCTGCCAACATTTTAGTCTATGGGCCACAGCTTGGGTTGGATCCAGTCCCTCCACCGTCATGAAGCTTTGGCGAGACTTGATCTGGCACACCACCCACACCCTGTCTATTTAGGTGTTACTCTCGACAGGACTCTCTCTTACAAAGAGCATATCAACAAGTTGATTGGAAAAATCTCAACCAGAAACAACCTCCTCAGCAAACTTGCCACCACCAGCTGGGGAACAGATCCAAACACCCTGCGACAAACAGCTTTGGCACTGTGTTACTCCACTGCAGAATATTGCGCACCAGTATGGGCCAGGTCATGCCATGCACACAAAATAGATCCAGAACTGAACAGGTCGTGTCGAATAATTACAGGTACCCTATATATATATATATATATATATATATATATATATATATATATATATATATATTGTTTACATTTCGAGCGTCTGGACCGCTGTGTTTATGGCCACGTATGTGTCTGGCGGCACGTGCGAAACCTCGGGGCGGAGGTGGGCAGGACGAGTTCGGCTCAACAAAAGGTTTAAAATGGGAGGCGGATACCCGGCGTCAAAAGTCGAGAGAGGTGAAAGTAAAGGCCACCTGGACGTCGTGAGAGCGACTCAAAATAGTCCAGATAAACGTACACATGCAAACACACACACACACACACACACACACACACACACACACACACACACACACACACACACACACACACACACACACACACACACACACACATAAATATACACACACACATAAGTACACACACATACACACACACACATAAATACACACACACATACACGGGCACAGAGAGACACACAATCACAGTCCCTTGACCATCTGGCATATGATGTTATGCGGCGCCTCTTGATAGTCGCCCCTAAGGACGACCGTATCGCATTGATGCTCAGTGACCCATGCGTAGAGTGTAGGGGACAAATTCGTCGACATGTTCTTGCGTGTAGGTTTTGAATCTGGTAACGAAGAAGCAGAAAACGTTCATTGTAATTTGTTACGAGTGAACAAAGTCTTTGGTTCACCAAGACTACTCGTGGTGGACACTTCTTCAGTTTTATGTGATTCAGAATTGGTGAAATATGTTAGCAAAGCATCTATTTTTTTTTTACAAAGTATACATACGTTTACCGGTTGATTTAAGCCAGTGTTTCTCCACAGTGGGTCCGTGGAAACCTACCAAGGGGTCCACGGGACGGGGAATCGAACCTGTTACACTTAATCCTCTAATGGCTCAGGCTTTTGTATAATTCATGAGGACACAAGGCCTCTTAATGGAGATGTACATTTTTAAGATACCTTTTCCTGGCTAGTTGCGTCTCTCAGAATGTGGCGATGATTTGTATGGCGTATTATAACGCTTCTATCCCTAAATGCTTGGAAAAAATGACTCTGTCCTATGTAATCCTATACCAAAGGGTTCCCTGAATATACAGGTCGATGTAATAAGGAGTCCTCAAGCCTTGAAAGCTTGAGAAACATAGTAGGATAATCACCCCATGTTTGATTTGCTGTTTAGTTGATGTAAATGTATTCTCTTTTGAGAAACCCCTCAACTAAATCCTTGAACCTAAGCACTTGACTGGTTAATTGATGGCAAGACTTTTCTAACTCATGATATGGAGTGTTTACATACGTGGATATAAGGATATGTGCACACATGCATGTGTGTGTGTTTGTGCGTGTGATGACGCACGGATGAAATGCGCATCACTGACAGCGAAACAGGCCGAAGTTTTTGAGGGTTGGATGGGGGACGAAGGTGTGTGTACGGGGAGAAAGGGTAGGGGGATGGGGATGGGGGGGGATCAGGGTGGAAATTGGGTGAAATTGCATCTTACCAAGGAGGGAGTGGGGAGGAGGAAGGGGGGAAAGGAAGTAAGGGAGTATCTTGAGCACGGTCCATACGTCATGTGGAGGACAAAATAGATTCTTGAGGACCAAATCTCCGTTTGACCTTCAGGTGTTTTGGTGGCTTCGTTTCAGGTGGTGAGTGCCGCCATGCATCTACAAAGAGACTCGAGTTCGCCATCGATGGGTTGAGAAATGTTCTTACTGATCAAGTTGTGGGTCTCATTGCCATCTATTCTTGTTATTACTATTGTTGTTGTTGCTGTATATGGTTGTAGTTGTTGCTGTGGTTGACGCTGTTATGGTTGTTGCTGCTGTAGTTGCTATTGTTGCTGTTGTAGTTGTTGTTGGCGTTGCTCTTGCTATGGTTGTTAATGTGTATGGTTGTAGTTGTTGCTGTTATGGTTGTTATTAGTTATTGTTATGGTTGCAAGGGTTGTTGTGGTTATTGTTATGGTTGTTGTTATAGCTGTTGTTTTATGGTTGTTACACTTGTTGTTATTGTTTGTTATAGCTTATGGTCGTTATGGTTTGTTATAGTTTATTGTTGTTATTTTTGTTGTTTTGGTTGTTGGTGCTGTTGGTGTTGTTATTGTCGTTTCCCAAGAGTAAGGTGATTAATCTAGTTTTCTTGTACAGAATGCTGCAGGTGTATAGGACCGATCTTCATGGGTGAGGTTGGGAGTACTTGTGGCTGGACACGACAAGGGTTATGATTTGTTCATCTCCAAGTATTTCATCTCTTTTAAGCGAACTCTAGCTTACAGTAGGTCTTGCCTCTTTTTCCTCGTGGGTTGTGTGTGTGGCCAGCACCTCGCTCGGACCTCAATCTTGCCAGTGGTTAGTCCGGAGTAGTTCCTACATGAATAAGCGAACGTAGGAGGAGGAGGAGGAGGAGAAGGAGGAGGAGGAGGAGGAGGAGAAGGAGGAGGAGAAGGAGGAGGAGGAGGAGGAGAAGGAGGAGGAGGAGACGGACGTCCCAGTGTCCACGATACTTCTGCTGCTATGCCGCCGCTGCTGTTGGCAGTGGCGATACCCGCACAAAGCTAAAGTATCACACACACATACACACACACACACACACACACACACACACACACACACACACACACACACACACACACACACACACACACACACACACACACACACACACACACACACACACACACACACACACACACACACACACACACACACACACACACACACACACACACACACGCACGCACGCACACACGCACGCACACACAAAAATCCTTGCTCACGAGAGTTGGAGTGCCGGCTCGGAATGCATCGATACTGAAACTATTTCACCCCTGGCCGGGAATTGAACTCGGACCGATGGACTAGCGGTTGCGAACAGTATCACTGTGCCGTCGAGCTATGTGTGTATGTGTGTGTGTGTGTGTGTGTGTGTGTGTGTGTGTGTGTGTGTGTGTGTGTGTGTGTGTGTGTGTATGTTCGTACGCGCGCCACTCCCAAACGTTTCTGGCAGGCTGCGCCAGAAGGCCCCTTAGAACAAATAACGAGATTGTTGAAATGCAGATCGCATATTGACCTCGGGGAAAACGAGGTTATCTCTCCAGGTGCAGTCTTGCTTTATTTCTCAAACGTAAATGCTGGGTGTGGACTATTAGTTATTCCTTTCCGCACGTGCAGTTACACGGTACGTGTACATGTATACGAGTATATAGTATATATTTCATATGTTTGTGTATGCGTATGTACATGTATATATATGTGCATGTCCATGTGCATACCTATGTGCATGTGCGTGCATATATGCATGATTAAGTACATGTGCATGTATGTGTATAAGGGGCTTTCACCCCTGAATTTGACCTACATCAGTCATGTGACATATAATCTCAGAAGGCGATTGTTTTTGTATTTACGTATATATATATATATATATATATATATATATATATATATACATATTTATATATATATATATATATATACATATATTTATATATACATATATATATATATATATATATATGATTTTAAGAAAATTTTCTATAACTCTATATATCTTCTTTTTTCTTCAAAGTTCAAGGTTTGGAGGACAATGCAAAAGGCCTCAGAATGTAGATCTACTCATACCTACAGCTGTTTCAACTATTACATATGGTCTACTTCCGGGTAATACAATGTACAATAAAGATTATAAAGGTATGTAAAGCGAGACAGATGTGGCGGGAAGAGGTAACTCGGACGGTGGGTTTCTTTGTCCTTTGTAGCCAAGGATTATGTTCCACGACGGATATTTTGTCCCACCTAATGAGACAATATGCCCATTGGGTTTATGTCCCGTCGTGACGGTCTACGTTTCCAGCTAGAGGGAAGTACGTCATCCGAAGATAAATGGACATTTGAAACAGGCTTCTGTAGAGCGATTCCCACTGCTTCAGAGATTAACAGACGTCCGTAATTGTTGTCTCAGTGAATTATTTCTGTGTCTCTAATGAGGTCTTGTAAGGGCGGCTTCTTGTCGTGAGCATCGATATAATGTCGTCGATGTATGATGACTATTGTTCTGATGGGCTTGCAGTCGCTTCCTTAAGGTCGTCAACATATGGCCGACGTAGCTTAAATCGAGAGGCTTGCATACCTCTTCTGAGCATGAATATTGATAAACCACACTTGTTTTCGATTCCTTAACATTCACGGGTGCCGTGCTATTCCTCATAATGAGGGTGGCTACCAGGTTGGGGCAACTAAATACTCTCAGTGAAACCCTCTCGTAGGATTCCTCAGGCGTTGCCCTATTGTTAAAGATCCCACAAAGGGAGTCAGCTTTCTGTCTATAATAAGCCGTGCCATAATCAACTTTATGGTATATGGTTAGGGTCCTATTCGTGTTAGACACGCTCATTTTGGCTCGGGTGAGGAACTCTTTCATATTCTTCCCGATAGAGTCCTCTATGAAATTACCAGGAGACCTCTTGTTCGCTCACGTCTGCCCAACACGCTCTAGCTCTGCATGGACGGGTTTCCAAGTGCTGCAGTGGGAGAAGGCTCTCCTGACGTAAGCGCTGACAACAGGCCTCTTGTAAGTGCCTGGGCACTCTCCCTGGGCATTTTATACCTTTGTTATCTTTATCGTACATTGCATTACCCTGAAGATGACCATATGTAAAGGCTGAAACAGCTATCGGTAGAAATAGATCTACATTCTGAAGCCAATTGCATTTTCCTCCAAAGCTTGAACTTTGAAGAAAAAAGAAGACATAGAGAGTTAGGGAAATGTTTCCTAAAATAATTGACGCCGTTTGTGCTTTAAAATTAAAAAAAAATTGCTTACGAGAAATATTTTGCCCAAAAGTCATATATATATAGATATATATATATATATATATATATATATGTATGTATATGTATACATATATATATATATATATATATATGTATATATATATATATGTATACATATATATGTATATACATATATTTGTATATATATATATATACATATATATATATATATATATATATATATGAGATAAATTCGCTAGTAACAGCGACATCAATCTGATAATTTTATGACAGTCGCATGTAGGATTCGAACCCACAGCTTTCAGTCACCCGTAAGATTACCATGGGTTAAGGCTCTGTGAATGTAATCATACGGATGGCCGAAAGTAGTGGGATAGAATCCTACATGCGACTGTCATAAAATTATCATATATATATATATATATACATATATATATATATATATATATATATATATATATATATATTTCTGGGGCACAGGTTTTCTCTAAGGCAATTCTGGTTGAAATCAACTGCACTAGTTGCTTTAACAATCTTCAAGACTGTATTCTTTAATCTGGAGAATACTTTCCTATTAGCAACTGAGAGGGACAGGAAGTAGTCATTCATGACTCTCAAAAGAATATACACAGTGTATGCCAACTGATATATTTTTGCATAGTAATAGTATTTAACAACTATTGACTCCACCGAAACTATAGTTTTTCGCCTCGTCGTGAGGCGTCTTCAGGGTGAGGACTGCTTTGTATGATGCTCTGCTATATTGAAGGTCTTCCAACGAATAATGACCGCTGGTTGGATGGGCGGGCTTATAAGGCTCAGCCTGCCTAGCTCAGACGGAATACTGGCCTCTCATTGGCTGAGAGGTGCAGTATGGGATTTTGTCCGGGAGCCAAGGGGGTGGGATTTTGTCTGGGAGCCAAGGGGGTGGGATTTTGTCTGGAAGCCAAGGGGGTGGGATTTTGTCTGGGAGCCATGGGGGTGGGATTTTGTCTGGAAGCCAAGGGGGTGGGATTTTGTCTGGAAGCCAAGGGGGTGGGATTTTGTCTAGGAGCCAAGAGGGTGGGATTTTGTCTGGGAGTCAAGAGGGTGGGATTTGTGTGGGAGCCAAGAGGGTGGGATTTTGTCCGGGAGCCAAGGGGGTGGGATTTTGTCTAGAAATCCCACCCCCTTGGCTCCCGGACAAAATCCCACCCTCTTGGCTCCCAGACAAAATCCCACCCTCTTGACTCCCAGACAAAATCCCACCCTCTTGGCTCCTAGACAAAATCCCACCCCCCTTGGCTTCCAGACAAAATCCCACCCCCTTGGCTTCCAGACAAAATCCCACCCCCTTGGCTCCCAGACAAAATCCCACCCCCGTGGCTCCCGGACAAAATCCCAAACTGCACCTCTCAGCCAATGAGAGGCCAGTATTCCGTCTGAGCTAGGCAGGCTGAGCCTTATAAGCCCGCCCATCCAACCAGCGGTCATTATTCGTTGGAAGACCTTCAATATAGCAGAGCATCATACAAAGCAGTCCTCACCCTGAAGACGCCTCACGACGAGGCGAAAAACTATAGTTTCGGTGGAGTCAATAGTTGTTAAATACTATTACTATGCAAAAATATATCAGTTGGCATACACTGTGTATATTCTTTTGAGAGTCATGAATGACTACTTCCTGTCCCTCTCAGTTGCTAATAGGAAAGTATTCTCCAGATTAAAGAATACAGTCTTGAAGATTGTTAAAGCAACTAGTGCAGTTGATTTCAACCAGAATATATATATATATATATATATATATATATATATATATATATATATATATATATATATATTTGTGTATATATATGCACGTACGTAAGTGTGTATGCACATACCTGTATGCATGTACAAGTGAAAAATTCGCTCATCAAGGTTAAACCTAAGTGTCTTACCTAAATTCCTTTCGGATTGTTACTCAGGATGATCGGAGAGGTGTTGCGCCAAGGCCTCTCGCCTTCATCTCCTCCTCTTCCTCCACCAGCTCCTCCACCTTCTCCTCATCATCTTATGAAAGACGAGAACTGGAAATACATGTGCACTCGTGCGCGTGTAAAGGTTTTGATAGATCTGAATGTAATATGAGCGTGGTTACATACGACAAAGCAATATATTGAAAACAATCGAACGTTTCCCGTAGACTTATTCGTGTTTAGCAACTAATTCGCGAATTGTTATTGTGCGTATGATATAGATTATATTCATATAGACATATGTATTCATGGGCACAAACAAACAAACACACACACACACACACACACACACACACACACACACACACACACACACACACACACACACACACACACACACACACACACACACACACACACACACACACACACACACACACCTCTCATGGCGCTGTGGTTAGAGCTCTGGCCTGCCACTACGGAGGTCCGGGTTCGACTCTCGCCCGGGGCTGAAATAATATCAGTATCGCAGCGGTGAGGGGTGTTACTCCAACTCTCGTGGGCGGGGAGTTGGGGGTGTGTGTGTGTGCAAGGTCATAGCATTACCCATAGATCGGACCTACGAGCTCTGAGCTCTCTTCCAGGAGGGAAATAGCTGTCGATCACGAGTCCAACACGTGATCCAAAGACCAAGTGAATACACACACACACACACACACACACACACACACACACACACACACGACTCGGTGGCGCGGTTGATAGAATACTGGATTGCCAGTACGGTGGTGCTGGCGGTACCCTGT
>NC_134813.1:18474177-18491677 GCF_046742065.1 Oratosquilla oratoria
TTGTCAAGATGTTGCGGCGGTGGCAGGCCACAATTATCTTCTTGGCACTCACGGCCACAAGAAGAAGAAGAAGATCACGTCTTTTGACTCGGGACAGACAGTTGAAATCAACAGTGGCACGTTTGACGCATGAGGTGTGTGTGTGTGTGTGTGTATGTGTGTGTGTGTGTATGTGTGTGTATATATATATGTGTGTGTGTGTGTGTGTGCATGTGTTTGTGTGTGTGTGTGCATGCGTTTGTGTGTGTGTGTGCGTGTGTGTGTGTGTGCATGTGTGTGTATGTGTGTATTCACTTGGTCTTTGGATCACGTGTTGGACTCGTGATCGACAGCTATTTCCCTCCTGGAAGAGAGCTCAGAGCTCGTAGGTCCGATCTATGGGTAATGCTATGACCTTGCACACACACACACACCCAACTCCCCGCCCACGAGAGAGTTTGGAGTAACACCCCTCAGCGCTGCGATACTGATATTATTTCGGCCCCGGGCGAGGGTCGAACCCGGACCTCCGTAGTGGTAGGCCAGAGCTCTAACCACAGCGCCATGAGAGGCGTGTGTGTGTGTGTGTGTGCATGTGTTTGTGTGTGTGTGTGCATGCGTTTGTGTGTGTGCGTGTGTGTGCATACGTTTGTGTGTGTGCGTTTGTATTTGTGCGTTTGTATGTGTGTTTGCGTGTGTGTGTGTGTTTGTGTGTGCGTTTGTGTGTGTGTGTGTATTCTTTTAACTTGTATCCAGACAGAAACTGAAGCAATACGAATTGTTGACATATCACAATCGTATTTGTCTAAGTAGAATATAGTCTTTCTAACCAAGTTTATTTATTTTTTAAGAATTTCAGCAAAAATAATTTACTGGTCTAAACGATGGAGAGTTAAACATTATTCTCTATATTGAGGAAATATTGTATTTCTTTATACATCAAGTGAAGGCCACGATCGATCAAGCCTCTGTTCAGAGTGAGGAACACCTTCCCTTGAATTGAACAATAAAATCACCAGGAAAGAAAACTCATAAAAAAAATCACTAAGGAGGCACATCACACAGTGATCAAGAGGTCAGATGACGTCAGATGGCGTGCGTGGAGCACACTTGGCGTCTGAGACGGGGTCACGCGGTTCGGTTCATGGCCTCAGGTCACCACGGCGGATCAAAACAAAGAATGAACGTCATCCTATTCTTCCCCCCTCCTTTGTCGGATGCGTCCGGTTTAGACGTCACGGGCGGAAGGAAGGAAGCGGCAAAGGGGAGTTGAATGGAGGAATAGAGGAACATAGTGGGGGGGGGAGGGAGGGAATGTTGTCAATAATAACCAGCGCTTCTATCCTTGGTGGGCATTGTCGCGCAGAAGAGGTCATAGAGGAAGTGGTCAAGGAGAGGGACTTAATGAGGATGCGGAGTGGAGGGAAAAAAAGCTAAAAAAAAAAAAAACAAAAATAGATAAATAAATAAACAAATAAATAAAGAGATAAATAAATAAATAAATAAATAAATAAATATATAAGATAAATACAATAAATTATGAATAAATATATAAATAAATAAATAAATAAAGAAGAGATTTGTTTCCTGTTCTAAAAGAAGGCTGAGTGATTTTGTCCTCAGGAATGTCTCCAAAGTCAATAGAACATCGACTGCACAAGACATATATTGTCAGTATGGGGGAGAAAGGAAAGAAAGAGGAAGGATATAAGTAGAAGAAAGTAAGGACGGGAACAGGGAAAGAAAGAAAGAAGAGGGGGACAAGGAAGAAAGTGAAAAAGGAAGGAAGGAAGGAAGGAAAAAATGGAGGGAAGGAACACAGGAATGAATGAATGAAGGAAGGAAAGGTAGAAAAGAGAAAGAAAAGAAAGTAATGATAAAAGGAAGGACGGGAACAGGGAGAAAGAAAGAAGAGGGGGACAAGGAAGAAAGTGAAAAAGGAAGGAAGGAAGGAAGGAAAAAATGGAGGGAAGGAACACAGGAATGAATGAATGAAGGAAGGAAAGGTAGAAAAGAGAAAGAAAAGAAAGTAATGATAAAAGGAAGGAAAGGAAGAATAAGGGCAGGACGTAAGTTGACGCTCGCATGGAAGTTCATTTGTAGACTGAATCAGTCATTTGTCCATTCCAATAGCATCAGCTCTGGAAGCCTCGACAACCTCGACACTGTCGACTAGATTGACCTCTTTTCTTCTTTGATTCCTTTATTCAGCTGCTGACTTGGATCTAAATAGCACGGTTTTATAGTGCATGTGGTCGCTTGTATGTGTGTAGCTCATTCAGAGGGCTTAAGCGAGGTGCTTAGATCACATATTAGATCACATATTAAGGCAGCAGGGCAGGACTCGTGGGAATGGGTTTAAATTGGACAATTTCAGGTTTAAGAAGGAAATAGTCAAGAACCGGTTTACCAACAGAATGTTTAGCGAATGGAATAGACTTAGTAACCATCTAGTATTGAGCGTTGAAACTATTGGCTGTTTTAGGAGAAGATGAGATAACTTTATGGATGAAGATGACCCTTGGTAAGCGACATGGAACTGCCTAGTGTAGGCCTTATGGTCTCCTCTATTCTTACGTTCTTATGATATATATTTCGTCGTTCCACTCTGCCTATTTGTTAACCACATTTCGTCGACGTCAACCACTATGTTTACTTGTTGTGCCTATTCTAAAGTCCCCCCCTAGTCGGTCCTCCCCCTCCCCGCCTCACTCCCATTTTCTTCAGTGACATTTTCCTCTATTTTGGGGGGAAGTGGGCAAGTGTCACTGAGTCTTGTTCATTTCATAATGCCGCATTATTTTACATTTGATGTTCTTTCCTTTACATCTATTTTGTTTGTTTCGTATTACTCCTCAAACACTTCCGTTCTCTTTGTCTTGGTCATCTTTGTATACTTTTTCTCTCTGATGTTATATCCGATTTTCCTTTGACCCATTTGGAAATCTATGGCTCACCTTAGGTTTGTCCTTTTTTTCTCAGTTCCACATTCTTATCATTTCTGCAAAGTTTTGTGTTTATATTTCTGATTTCCTTGTATTCTTATACTTTCCTTGTGATTCTTTTCTTTTTCAGTGCCTTCTCTCTCTCTCTCTCTCTCTCTCTCTCTCTCTCTCTCTCTCTCTCTCTCTTTCCTTCCCTCCTTCCCTCTCTCTCTCCCTCCCTCCTCTCTCTCTCCTCGTCTCTCTATCTTTTTCTGCTCTCTCTGTTTCCTCTTTTCTCTCTCTTCTCGTACCTCTTTTTGAGACCAGCTCCTTTTTGAGGTTTCCATTCATTCTTGACACATATTTTTTCCACATCCAAGTTGTAAAATTTCAGAAAGATTCTCCATTTCTTCCGTGTTTTACTCCTCTGTCCGAACCCTTTGCCAATCTGTTTCATTAAAAAGTTTCTTAAATTCTGTAACATTTCCGTTGGCGAGGTTATTTTCCTTGTTCCTATGAATCATCGTTTCGTTTTGGATTTCCTGCTGCTGTGTAGATTTTGAAGACTACACAATCGCTCTTACGTATAGGACACTGTTATCTTGGATATTCGATTATATGAAGTTCTCTTGTTAACAGCATGCATAATCTTATTAGTATATTTTTACCGATACATATTGTTATTTTTTTTAACTCGTTGGGTCATGGCATGGTGCACTATTATGTTTAAAAGTATATTGCCACATAAATTCTTATTTCTACATTATACCTTATTTCCACATATTTTCTACTTCTTCCAATTCACCTATATACAATGAAAGTCTCCCATAAAGGTTTCAATTAATCTTTTTTCAATCGTTTTCTGCAGACGTGTGGGTGAGTCCAAATGCAAATCACTCCACGGTCTTGTCAAGTGGTGTGGAGGCAGTGTCGTTTACTGCTTCTCTCTATTGTTAGTTTCCTTTTCGTCAATTCAGCCTCACGTCCATTCTCATCTAGTTTTATGCTTTTGTTTTTCACTACTCTCCTTTTCTTTATTTTATTCCTTCGACACAAATTATACTTTCTTTCCAAGACATCAATATTTCCATTCAGCTTAATTCCAACGAAACAAATTATATCAATTTCATCTTGGGAAATTTCATTCCTTGTACACTATTAAAAGCCATTTTTAAATACTTTACGTTTTTTTTTATCTTCTTTTTATAATTTTCTTCTTTGAAAAAAAAAATCGCATCTGTTCTATCTCTTTCCAATGTCTGTCTGTCTTCTGATTCTTCTGTTATTGTGTTTTCCCTTAGTTTTTTTTTTTGTGTTCGTTCTTTCTTCTTCTTCTTCTTCTTTTACATCCATTCTTGTCCAAACATTCTTTAATATGTATTTGCCAATTCCCAAGTCTTATCTGTTGTCTCGTTTATTGTGTTTCATGATTAAAATTAATTTCTATTTGGCTCACTCACTCTTGCACCTCAACATAAAATTGTCTTCATTCTCGTCCTGCATCTTTAAGTCACTGTCCACAATCAGTTGGGAAGTGTCCTTAACGCTTTTATGCAATTTTTATTCCCCTCCCCACCTCTCTCTCCCTCTCTCTCTGTTTCTCTCTATCTCTATTTCCCTATCTCCCTATCTCCCTATCTCTCTCTCTCTCTCTGTTTCTCTCTATCTCTATTTCCCTATCTCCCTCTCTCTCTCTCTCTCTCTCTCTCTCTCTCTCTCTCTCTCTCTCTCTCTCTCTCTCTCTCTCTCTCCCTCTCTCTCCCCCTCTCTCACTCTCTTTCATTCATTTATTCTTTATTTTCTCTTTTTCTTTTTCTCTACGGTCTTCTCCTTATTCTATCCTCCACTGAAACTACGACATATTTTTTTATGGAAAAATACATATATATTCTTTGATTTATTTGGCGCTTTTATTCCTTTATTCTTCACATTTTTCTATTGGTCCTTCTTTTATTGTTTCGTGATTTCTTTAAACTCTACCTTACTACCCTTCATGTGTCTTTTTCTATCGCAGTTTGTCTTGGTTAATTACTCTAAAATATTCTTCATTAAGTCTAGACATAGTGTTAACATTCCCGGTGCTTTTTAATCTTGTTTATCATGTCCATTCTGTCAATTTTATTTTTACAACTTTCGTTTACTTTTGCTTCGTTTGACTGAGTTAGCAAGTCCCTCTGTCCGTCCATTACCATTATTTCTTAAACTGAAAATTTATCATTTAGTGTATTCATAGCTTATTTTGCCCTTTTCATGTTATCTACAAGTATTTTGAGAAATCGTTCATCATTATCTTTTTTTTCCTTGGTTGTTGTGCGTGTGTACTTCTGTGTGTATTCACCTTGGTCTTTGGATCACGTGTTGGACTAGTGATCGACAGCTATTTCCCTCACGGAAGAGAGCTCAGAGCTCGTATGACCGATCTAAGGGTAATGCTATGACCTTACACACACACACACACACACACACACACACACACACACACACACACACACACACACACACACACACACACACACACACACACACACACACACACACACACACACACACACACACACACACACACACAACTCCCCGCCCACGAGAGTTGGAGTAACGACTCGAAGTGCAGCGATACCGAAATAATTTCGGCCCTGGGCAGGATTCGAAGCAGGTGCTGCCGCACCTCCGTACTGACAGTCCAGTACTCTATCAACCGCGCCACCGAGTCGTGTGTGTGCTTGTGTGCGTGTGTGCGTGCGTGTGTCCGTGTGTGTGTGCGTGCGTGCGTACATCCGTGTGTGTGTGTGTGTGCGTGCGTGTGTGCCTGTGTGTGTGCGTGCGCGGGTGAGTGTGTGTGTGTGTGTGTGTGTGTGTGCGTGCGTGCGTACATCCGTGTGTGTGTGTGTGTGCGTGCGTGTGTGACTGTGTGTGTGCGTGCGCGGGTGAGTGTGTGTGTGTGTGTGTGTGTGTGTGTGTGTGTCTGTATTGTGTGTGTGTGTGTGTGTGTGCGTGTGTGCGTGCTTGTGTGCGTGTGTGTGTGTGCGTGTGCGCTTGTGTGCGTGCGTGTGTGCGTGCTTGTGTGCTTGTGTGTGTCCGTGCGTGCTTGTGTGCGTGCGTGTGTCCGTGTGTGTGTGTGTGTGCGTCGGTGTGTGTGAGCGTGCGCCCACGTGTGTGTGTGTGTGTGTGTGTGTGTGTGTGTGTGCTTGTGTGCGTGCGTCCGTGTGTGCGTGCGTGCGTGCGTGCGTCCGTGTGTGTGTGCGTGCGTGCGTGCGTCCGTGTGTGTGCGTGCGTCCGTGTATGTGTGAGTGCGTCCTTGTGTGTGTGTGTGCGTGTGTGTGTGTGTGTGTGTGTGTGCTTGTGTGCGTGCGTGCGTGCTTGTGTGCTTGCGTGCGTGCGTCCGTGTGTGTGTGCGTTCGTGCGTCCGTGTGTGTGTGTGTGTGCGTGCGTCCGTGTGTGTGTGTGCGTGCGTACGTCCGTGTGTGTGTGTGTGCGTGCGTACGTCCGTGTGTGTGTGCGTGCGTGCGTGCCTGCCTGTGTGCGTACGTGCCTGTGTGTGTGTGTGTGTGTGTGTGTGTGCGTGCGTGTGTGTGTGTTGACGCGTGTACTAGCATACCTTTGTGTATTTTTGCTTGCCTGAATATTTTCATCGCTGTGTGCACGTGCAGATTTGCGTGTGTGAGTGGGTGGACATTTTTCTAATTGTAGTGTCCCCCCCCCCCTTTTTTTTTTTTTTTTTTTTTTTGCCCTGGTAGGCCAAAGCCCGGTCACTAGTGGCCCTTTTTTTTAGGCCGACATTGGGTCTCCTCCCCACCTGGCCAGGACCGTCTGGAGCCATCTATTATGTCTAGTTTTCGATTTGTTTATGATATTAGTTAAGGTTATATTATCTAGGCTGTTTCAGTTGGTGTACCTGTAAGAGAAGCTGAATTTCTCGATATCCTTCAGACGTTTGGTCTTCTTCAGTTTGTTCCCGGGACATCGAGACGCCAAGAAAACTTTTTCTTCTTCTTTTTCTTTCAGTTTCGTCCCTTTAATGACTTGAAGACAACAATGATGTCACCGCCTCCTCCTCTTCTCTCTTTTAATGATGACAGGTCCAGAGGATCTCGTGCATGCTTGTGTGCGTTCGTGTGTACGTATATGTACGTGTGTACGTACTTGGCTGTGTAAACAGACATGAGGATTAGGGAATGGCCGGGGTTTTTATGTACAAGTGAAAGGGTTGATGAAGGACGTGGGAGGATGTGGGCTAGGGTGGCACGGGGGTTGAGGGGTTGAGGGGCTGGGTTGCTTGCTTGGTTAAGAATAGGGTGAATGTGGTTGTCATGGGAACGGGTCGTGAGAGGAGGAGGGCGCCTGAACACAACCTGAGCGGCTAAATATATCTGGAAAAGCTTTTGTTGGTCTTGATCGCTACGCTCACGTTGCGTCTATCCTCCTCCTCATTCCTCCTCCTCCTCCTCCGCCTTCTTCTACCTCCGCCTCCTTCCCTCCTCCGCCTCCTTCCTCCCCTCCGCCTCCTTCCTCCCCTCCGCCTCCTTCCTCCTCCTTTCTCCTCCTCCTCTCACCTACTCTTTTCTCCTCGTACTCCTTCCCAGATGTCCAGGCATCCCACCCCCACCCCCACCCCCACCCCCACCCCCACCCCCACCCCCACCCTTACCTTAAGTGTACGTAAGCACGCCGTCATAAAAAGAACAGTAGATAAATTAAAAATTAAACAAATAAACAAATAAATAAATTGAGAAATCTTGGCCCAGCTGCCGTCGGACGATATGATTCAATCGAGAGACTAAAGATTGCTTCGGTGAACCAAGGCTACAATGAGGCCCAATTCCACCTCCTGATTGGTAAAAGATTGTCAAATTGTATTGTGACAGTTGGATATTTACACCGTTCTGACGTTTTTTTTTGGAAGAACTTATATCGGCTGTTCCTGTCATTAGTGCGCGCACGAACTCACGTACAAGCAAAAATACACACACAAACACACACACACACACACACACACACACACACACACACACACACACACACACACACACACACACACACACACATTATAGGTAACGTGGTAGAATTTCTCCTTTACTGGTTTCTTTTCTTTATTAATAAAGTTAAGTTCGAATTAGGCACAATCAAGTCCAATATGGAAAGAATGTTACACACCCAAGTTTTGTAACATTACACAACGCTCCCAGTCCGTCCCAACCCAAACAGGAAGACAGCAAAACACTCTTCATAGCTCCCTGAGGGTTGATTTTTGAACCCCCCCCTTGAGTTTCCAGTTTCATATTTTATTTTATTAATTTCTATCTCCAGTCTGACTTTCTATGTCCTAATTTGCGACCGTCTGTCTTGTTATAATTTATTTATGACAGTTCAGTTATGCTTATCTCATCAGCTCTTAATTATTATTCTAGTCAATTCTTTTCTAGCTTTGTTTCTGGTATTATGCGTTATACAACTTATTTTTCTTCCTTTTCCTTATCTATCTTTCTCTTCCCTGATCTATCTGTAATGGTAGATTTGTGTTATCTCTCCTCAGTTCCAGATAAGTTGTGTTTCTTTCGCTGGATCTAATCTAAGTCAGGACCCGGAAGTCTGAACACGGGTCATATTCTAAATTATGTTTTCTAATTGTTTCTACATTTTATATGCAATACAACACACACACGCACACACAAAACCCCTCAGTAAGGACAAATAATCACTCACGTCCTGGGGTGGACAGTTGGTCCCAGCGCACTGATCACTTGTCCTTACTTTAGTTTTGTCATCTGCCTGACCTCTACTAGGTTCGCGCCTATTCTCCTTAATTCATTTGTGACCTTCTCCTTAGCTCATTCTAAGTAACACTTTTCTGTATATTAACTCATTGAAAAATATATGTATTCATTCTGCCCTGAGAACGAAGTTGCGTAGCTTCAAAACATTGGCACCGAAATCTCTACTAATTTGATTATCCTGTCTCAGTCTTGTAATGTCCTTTGCTGACCTTCTACATAGATTGCTTCTTGAAACAGGTCGCATGGTTCGTTGTATTGAACAAGTTATCAAGAAAACTGCGAATTGTAATCATGCTATAATTTCTATGTATACTTGACATACATACATACATACATACATACATACATATATACATATATACATATATATATACATATATATATACATATATATGTACATATATACATATATATACATATATATATATATGTAATTATATACATACATACATATATACATATACATATATATACATATATATGTAATTATATACATACATACACACATATATACATATATATATATGATTATATATACATACATACATATATGTATATATATATATATATATATGTATATATATATATATATATATATATATATATGTTCAGGATGTGATAAAGTTTACATCGGAGAAACGTCACGTGACCTGAATACACGAATACGTGAACACCGTTACGACGTCAGGCATGATGTCACCACCAATGCATGTGTGACACATAGAAACAAGGAAAACCATCTTATGGACTGGAAGAATGCAGAGCTGCTGATGCGGGGAACCAGACAAAATCCGCAGGAAGTGTTTAGAAGCAGCAATCATTCAAGGAACGAACACTATTGAACAAAACAGGGGCATGTTTAACATATATCCTCACATTATTCACCTAATACCCATGGCCAGCAAAATATTAAATACTTAAACCACCCTTTGTGGACATTTCGCTCACGGACGTTTGGGCCGGCATTCTCATCCTTTCCCAGTGTCCATCCACCCTCCTCCTCCTCCATATATATATATATATATATTTCTCTCCCCGTTCCCTCCTTTCCCCTTATTTAATCTCAAGCATTTGTATCTCAACTTGTACTTGAAAAAGCTGTAATAAGCGAAACGTCGTACAAATAAAGGCTCCGTCCTCATATGGTGTTTATCTAGTCATATATATATATATATATATATATATATATATATATATATATATATATATATGTAGTCTATACGACTTCTTACTCAGGAGTATTTAAAAGGTTTGTTGTATGGGTCTCCCCTTCCCAGAGACGTGGATTACTTAAAGACTCGAATAACAGAAGCCTTGGCAACCATCGACAACGACGCTCTGCTAAGTCGCGTTTGGCAAGAAACGGATTATATCGTTTTGATGTGTGCCGTGTAACCCCCAGGCGCATACATTGCACACTTTAAAAAAACCTGCACTTTTGTATTCATATTTCTTGTACAGACACTCGAAATGATAAGCTTTAAGCATATATATATATATGAGTGTGTGTGTGTGTGTGTGTGTGTGTGTGTGTGTGTGTGTGTAAATAAATGTGTCTATATAGGTAGATATTTCTATATATGCATGTATTCATAGATATATAGACTGGTTTATGCTCTGAATGACCAAAATCATCATTAGGTGTGGCGGGTGGAGGAGTCTTGGACATGTGACGGGTGTTGCGTCGTGGTGGCCCCGATCTTGATTTAGCTGTGTTACATCCGCGAAGGAAGGAAAAGGAAACTCCGCGAGCGACATGTGAGGGTCCGGGGTTGCATAACGGAACAACGCTGAAATGGTGATCTGCTCTGGCTCTTGAACTTCCTCGTCCTTTTCTTCCCCCTCCTGCTACTCCTTCCGTTCCTTGTACTCCTAACCCTGCTCCTCCTCCTCCTCCTCCTCCTCCTCCTCCTCCTCCTCCTCCTCCTCCTCCTCCTCCTGTGTCTTCTTTTCCTCCTTAGCCTCCTCATCTCTTCCTCCTCCTCCTAATTTATTTCGATTCTTTCTCCCCGTCCTCGTCCTCTTCGTCCCTTCTCGGGCGCTCGATCGTCCCACTTGCTAGTTCCTCAGTGTTTTCATCAATCCCTCTTTTGTGGTTCGCCGTCGAGTGCTGATGGCCAGGGCTGCACTCGACGGTCTTGAAGCTTCCTCTTTCAGGGTGCCTTTGCTTCCCCCCCCCTTTTTTTAAATAAAGATATAAACAGTTTATATACGGTCACGTTTGCGCGCACACACGTATATCTCACACAGACGGACACACGGACATAGACCACACGCGCGCACACACACACACACACACACACACACACACACACACACACACACACACACACACACACACACACACACACACACACACACACACACACACACACACACCACACGCACACACACGCACGCACACACGCACGCACACACACACACACACACACACACACACACACACACACACACACACACACACACACACACACACACACACACACACACACACACACACACACACACACACACACACACACACACACACATACACTCGCACACACACACACACACACACACACACACTCACATACACTTGCGCACACACACACACACACACACACACACGCACATACACTCGCACACACACACACACACACACACACACACACACACACACACACACACACACACACACACACACACACACACACACACACACACACATACACTTGCGCACACACACATACGCACACACACATACGCACACACATACGAATACATGTTTTGACAGTTTGGGAATGCGCTTTCCTTCATTGCAAACTTATTTAGATTGCAGTGCAAGCTGCAACGCTGGCTTGAGATTTCTGTGTGTGTAATCATTACCCCTTTGATGGCACCAGGTAGATCTGCATTTGATCCGCCATTGGGGTAAATATGACTTTCCTATTTGTCACTTTCTTTTTGTGTCTGGCGTTGATAGTCCCTCCTCCTCCTCCTCCTCTTCCTCTCTTCCCTCTCCCCTCTCCTTTTCCCTCTTCCCTCTCCCCTCTCCTCTTCCCTCTTCCCTCTCCTCTTTCCTCCTTCACCTTCTTCTCTCCCTCCTTCTCCCTCTCCTCCTTTTCTTCTTCCTTCTCCTTTTCATCCTTCTTTTCTTCCTCCTCCTCCTACTCCTCCTCCTCCTCCTCCTTCTACTCTTCCTCCTTTTCCTCCTACTGCTCCTCCTCCTCTTCCTCCTTTTCCTCCTACTCCTCCTCCTACTCTTCCTCCTCTTCCTCCTCCTTTTCCTGCTCCTCCCCATCCTCCTCTCTTCCCTCTCATCTTTCTTCCTCCTCTTTTACTCCATCTCCTTTTGTTTTGATCTCCCTTTGCTTTATTTTCCTCTTTCTTCTACTCTTCTGCCTTCCCCTACGTTCCTCTCCCCACTCCTGCCCCCTGACTTTCCTTTTCCACCTCCTCTCTACCTCCCTCCCCTCCTCCTTCAACACCTCCTCTTTCTCCAACACCAGCTAATGAATTGTAAACTTTGACTTCTCTCCTCAGCCTCAAATCCATTTGATAAAAAACTCTAAAATACGCCCATCTATACTTCCAAGAAATGACTACCTTTACCTCCCAAGATAAAAAGTGTCATCTACAGCTACCTTAATAGCATATTTAAAGGTGGTAAATGTCCACCAAAGAGTTAAAGATGACACCTGCCGGAGTGTTTACAATTTACTTTGCCAAGATTGTTAAATGTCTATTGGGGTCAAACAGAGACCTACAAACAAGATAAAAGAAAATCTATTGAATATGAAAATATTGCCATCATCTTCCAACCACAAAAGAATCAGGTGAATCCTCTTTCATTAATTACTTTCCCAGTTTTAAAACTTCTAAAGGACGGTGATCACCAGATTCCATGAATTGTCTGAAAGTAAACAAACTATTTCTTAACGTGACCTAACCTGACCTGACCTAATCTTGTATACCCATAACTACTTGTACAACTTGGGTGTGGCCACGTGACTTTAATTTCCCCAAGTTCCCTTACTGGTTTTCAAATGCCATGTACTTGTGAATGGTCCATGTTAATAGGTAGGAGGTAGGGGTAGAAGGAAGGAACGCAGGAAAGAGCTTGATAGCTTTATATCTAACGTTTCGGACATCTCTGAAGAAAGGTTGATGTCCGAAACGTTAGATTAAAACTTATCAGACTCTTTCTCTCTTCTGAGTTCTTTCCTTCTACCTCCATCGTATATCATGTGTACGTTCTCTCTTTCATCTCTTTATCTATCTGCTTAGGAGGTTCTTTGTTAGTAGTCGTCATTTTTATGTACATACATACCATACATACATGCATATAAATATATATATATATATACATATATATATATATATATATATATATATATATATATATATATATATATATATATATATATGTGTGTGTGTGTATGTTTATGTATGAATTTATATTAAGAGATTATTATCAAAAGAAATAAACGAGCTATGCTCTAAGTTTGGTTGGCGGGAGTGAATGGTGGGCAGGGTGGGGGGCGGTTGTGCTGGCGAGGGGGAGGGGGAGGGGAGGGGGAGAGGAGGTGGGTCCTCTTCTTCTTCTCTCAGCAAAACAGAGGAGTAAGTGATTCCCGAAAATCAGAATGAAAAGCGCAAACGACGTCGTCATTGGCGGCTGCTGCTGCTTTGCCACAACGAGAGAGCGAGTCAGCCTTCTTTAAGAAAAAGGAAATCCCCCCTTCCCTTTCCTTCCCTTCCCTTCCTGCTCTTCCGTCTACCCCCCTTCCCCCCTCTCCCCCTTCACCCCTTCCACCTCGATTTAGTAACATGACATTTATGAGTGGCTGTGAGCCAGCTCAGCTGCCATATCTCGTTCCTGGCGGCTGCGGCGGCGGCTTCTGGCGGCTATCGGGACTGGCGGGGCGGGGCGGAGCGGCTTCGTAACCGACCCCTCGCCATCTCGCGTGCTAAAATTACCTTGTTTTCAGCCACCTTCCCCCCCCACCTCCCCCTCCCTCCTGTCATTGGAAAACGGAATTGTATTACGGCTCATTGAAGCCGATTGGAAGCGGCCACGCTTGACTCGTTGCTGGCCGAGAAAACGGTACGCTTCAAAGCGGCGATTAAAAAGAAGAAGAAGGAAAAAAAGATAATAATAAATAAAAGAAAGAAAGAAAGAAAGAGTGCGTTGTTCGCTCCCGATGTCGTGTTTGCCCACTTCGCCTCCGTTAGTCATCAGGATTAATTGATTCTTGTCTGAGTCGATCTATGGTCATTTCGCGTGCACGCACACACACACACATACACACACGGACACACACACACACACACACACGGACAAACACACACACACACACACGGACAAACACACACACACACACACACACACACACACACACACACACACACACACACACACACACACACACACACACACACACACACACACACACACACACACACACACACACACACACACACACAGACATAGACAGACACATACACAAACCACACACACACACACACACACACACACACACACACACACACAGAGAGAGAGAGAGAGAGAGAGAGAGAGAGGGGGGGGGTGAGGGGGGTTGGTTGAGTGAACGAGCAAGATATGGGGTTATGGATGTGCGCACGGGCGGTCGAAATGAAGAGCTGTTGCCCACCCGGGAGGGGAGGAGGAACCGGCAAAGAATAATGTCGACAACAAAACCTTTTTATTTGGTCTCCGCCAGCTGGGCAGAATCAGCTGGCTATTTTGCGCTACAGAGAGAGAGAGAGAGAGAGAGAGAGAGAGAGAGAGAGAGAGAGAGAGAGAGAGAGAAGGGGAAGGTTTCATAACCATTCATGTGAAGGGTGTACTTGCTATATGGTTGTTCCTGCCAGTGTCAAGTGTGGCTTTGTCTCGTTGATATATTTTCCTCCGTCGCCATTTATCCTAACTGGGCAAATATAATCTTAACTTGTGTTGCCAGATAGTTTAGTTTGTATTCGTTTCCTCTGGTTTAACTGCAGTGCATTTCCGTCATTTCCTATTTTCCCGATACACGCATTTCGCCAAAAATAGAAATGAGGATCCTGAGTATATATTACACACATACGTATTTGTGTCCTGTGGGAACTTTCTACGGAAATCTTTGCAAAATAAATAGACTCCAGGAGCAACGACCTCTGCCCCGGTGTCCAGCGGCGACATCATGGGCGAGGAGGTGCCGGGTGGTTGGTCAAAGATTCAGGATCTGTGAGAACGAATCAAAACGTTGCCAAAGCGGGAGCCAGAAGCAGGATTAGGGCCCGAACATTCGAACCTCATGACGCTGTTCGAAGCTTCGATCAAATAGAGTCGATGCTATTGGTTCGGGGTCCGTAGGAGGTGGGTGGGGGGGGAGGGGACACCACCTCGATGGACTCAAGCACCCCGTCTGGGTCGGAAGAGGAAGAGGAAGAGGAGGAGGAGGAGGAGAGAGGGGATGGACCCCAAGTGATTGAAAGACGCGTCACTGGACCTCTCACCAACAGGAGCATTGAGGTCGGAGACACTAGTCGTCGTCGTCGTCGTCTTCTTCTTCTGCCTCGCCCTCCTCTTCGTTCTCGTTTTCATCTATCCTCCCCGTCCTCGTCTCGGTGCTTCTCCTCCTCCTCCTCCTCCTCCTCCTCCTCCTCCTCCTCCTCCTCCTCCTCTTCCTCCTCTTCCTCCTCCTCTTCGTTGCCCTGAGACACTAACCGTCGTCATCGTTGTCTTCTTTTTCCTTGTTCTCCTCTTCATCTCTCCTCCTCTTTCTCTTCATCCTTCTCCTCATCCTCTTCATCCCTCTCCTCCTCTTCCCTATCTTCGTCTTTTTTCTCTTCTTTGTCCTCCTATTCGTTCTCATATTCGTCCTCCTCCCCTCTAATTCCTCTTCCATCTCTTCCTCTTCCGGTTCCTCCTCCACCTTCTCCTCTTCCTCCTCTTCCACCTTCTTTACCTCCTTTTCTCTCTTTACCTCTCCTCCTCTTCGTCCTCCTCCTCCTCCTCCTCCATGATATTTGAGTCAGAATATCATTGATTTGAGACTGGTTCACTTGTGTTAGACAGAAAATAGTGCACACACACACACACACACACACACACACACACACACACACACACACACACACACACACACACACACACACACACACACACACACACACACACACACACACACACACACACACACACACACACACACACACACACACACACACACACACACACACACACACACACACACACACACAGGGTGAATAAAATAAATCTAGAGCAACGAAATATCAACATTTTTTGTAATCAGAGAAAACAGAAGAAACGAGTTAGACGAAAGAGAGCAAAAAGATGAGGCAGGGTGGTTTATTCTTAATATGTTATATGGAGTGTCCCCCTCGGGGGGCGGATAGTCCGGGGGTCCTGCAGTGGATATCAAGACCAATATTCACTTTTGCTAAACAACCATTTTCACGAGGCTTGATGGTTCTCTGTTGTTGTCTTTTGCGTCTATCACCAGATGGACACTCGTGGACTGAAATCTTTGTAATACAAATAAGCAGATAGAGTAACAGGTAAATAAAAGAAAATAGGATGGAAGATGAAAATAAGTTTGAAAAGAAAAGAACGTCGATGGATTTCGGTTTTGACGATCATTTTTTTTTCTGTAGTCGTCGTCGTTGTTGTCATCGTCGTGGTCGTCGTCATCGTCGTTATTGTCATCGTCGTTGTCGTCGTCGGAACTCCTGCGACCAGAATCGGATTTGAAATTCATCAATTTCACCGAGAAGGCTCTTCTTTCTTTTCATTCCTTTCGTGTTTTTGTTTTTTATCTTTTTATTTCTCTTCCTTTTTTATTTACTTACTATAGTTTGTTTACTTTTTCTATTTGTTTGTTTCTTACTTGAACACGCGATCTGAAAACAGTCTCAGCCAAAATGATGACCTTTTTCTGGCCAATTCCGGGCGATTTTGATCAAATTTGATAAACCCCCGTCCTCAGCATATAGAGCAACTCAGTAGCAAGCTCTCTCTCTGTCTATCAAAGGATTACAAAGGCGGAGCATGCCGACAGGAGACCTTTTGATCCATATCTAGGTCGGATGCGAAAAAAAAAATCATATTAATAATAAAACAATAAATAAAAACTATAATAATGTAAATAACAAATAAAATACATAAATAAATGCATAGGTATAGTTAAATAATAAACAAACAGGTAAGTAGTAAATAATAATAAATTGACATATAACTGTCTGTCTCCCTCTCTCCCCCCCCCCCCCCTCTCTCTCTCTCTCTCTCTCTCTCTCTCTCTCTCTCTCTCTCTCTCTCTCTCTCTCTCTCTCTCTCTCTCTCTCTCTCTCTCTCTCTCTCTCTCTCTCTCTCTCTCTCTCTCTCTCTCTCTCTCTCTCTCTCTCTCTCTCTCTCTCTCTCTCTCTCTCTCTCTCTCTCTTTCTTTCTCTATCTACCTATCTGTCTACCTATCTATCTATCTATCTATCTATCTATCTATCTGTCGAGGTGGGGAATCCGGGTGAGTCTGATTGACCACGAAGAGGAGGAGGTAAAGAGGAAAGAAAGAAGAAGAAATCAAAGGAGTAGGAAGAGAAGGAAGAAGTGAAAGAGGAGGAAGAGGAGGAAGGTCAGGAGAAGGGGGAGGATGGAAAGAAAGCAAAGGAGGAGGAAGAGAAAGATAGGTGAAGAAAGATTTGAAGGAGGACGAGAAAGAGGTGAAGGAAGAGTAGGAGGAGGAGGAGAAGAAAGGAAATGAAGGAAAATAAGAAAGCGAAGGCGAAAGAAGAGTACGAGGGGGAAGAGGAGGAGGAGGAAGA
>NC_134813.1:18496677-18511677 GCF_046742065.1 Oratosquilla oratoria
TCGTCGTCGTCGTTGTCGCTGAAATACTCGAGACTCGAGCCCAAGTCCCACTTGAAAGCGCTGTTACACGAGTCTCGTTTGTATGAGGTCTGGTCCCTTCTTGCTACGAATGTCGCAGCTTGACCTTGAGGAGGAGAGGAAGGGGGAGTGGGGGGGGGACGGAGGAGGGGGAGGGGGAGAAGGGGAGTGGGGGGGGGAGTTCGTCCCCCAGTCCGGTGCTCGTGCCACGCCAGATGTCGTCAGTCACCTGCGCAAACCTTTCTCTTGCGGTGACTCACACAACCTCACGACACTAAAATAATTTCCTCTTTCTCTCTTTCTCCCTTTCTCTCTCTTTCTCCCTGTACCTCCCTTTTGGAGTGAAAAGGTTTTCCTCGACTGAATAAGATGATCTGGCCATAGGTAGAGTACACATACAAGGATTTGGCACAAGATAGATTGTAATACAGATAAAACGTTCCTTTCAGATCATCCAAGTCACCTGGGGGTTGTAGTCATCACTCGCCAACGGGATAATTATTACACCCATGGCGTCGTCACACTCTTAGCACATCAACCCCCCCGCCCCCCGCCCCCCGCCCCCGCGTCCTCCCAAACTATCCGCCAAACGAGAGTAAACAGCGGTTTCGTTCCTCACTCACCGCGGCATAAACACCCGCGGTTCCGTCGTGGATATCGTTTCCCCGTCTTCCGCGCGCTCTGCCGCCCCGGCCCACATCTAATCCAGCGGTTTTTGTGCTGCTCGGCCAAGCGCGGAAGCTGCTCCCTGTTTCAAGGGGAACGCCTGCACATCTTATTCTGTAAACAGACCGTGTATGTTTAGGAATTATCTTTTTTTCCCTAAGGTATTGACGATTCCCACTAAGATATCGTCTTTCGTAGATTAAACACTTCGTTGGTGATTATATCATAATAGAAAATTAATGTCAACCTGTCATTTAGGAGTTTTTGTGTTACTGGGTAATTTGAAGTTTTAGCAAAGGCCCAGAGGGGAAGGTTCAGTAAGACCAAGAGAGAGAGAGAGAGAGAGAGAGAGAGAGAGAGAGAGAGAGAGAGAGAGAGAGAGAGAGAGAGAGAGAGAGAGAGGACTCTAAACAAAAATTTGTCTCCTCTCCTTCCTCTTCAACTTTCTGCTCTTCCTCTTCTCCTTTTCTTCTTTTTTTCTTTTTGCTGCTGCTGCTGCTGCTCCTCCTCCTCCCACACTTCTTACTTCTCCTACACAACTTCTTCCAGCTTGTCCTCCAGTAAGAATTCAAGGAGGAAAAGGGCACAGGACCAGCATCCGTGGCATTAGTATGTGAGCCTTCAGACTCTCTCAAGATCTGCTGGCAACTGGCAACCCACACACGTTTTTACAAAAGAATAAATCACAGATGAAGGAATAGCAAATGGGTGACATTATTTTCGTAGTAGTATCTATTTAATTGCAACGTTCTTGAAGCCTGTGTGACTCATTCTTCTCGCATCGTTATGTCGTCACAAACGTGCGACCAGGACATGTCATCATGTAAACACCGTCATCTCAATTAAGTTACGACATGACTAAGAGCGTGATCGTAAACTTGCGACCACCGAGCGGAGGCTAAATAAGGCGAAGGTCGGACTCGAGCATCACCCAACCAAGCCTATTTTCGGGTCGCAGTAGTCATCAACCCGGCTCTCCTCCACAGTACTATCCGAGGCGATTCCCCCTCTCACGATGACGTCGTACCTTTCTATCAGCTGATTCAGATGACGTCATCTGGCTCGACCAAAGAGTGTCGTCGGTCAGCCAGTGCCACAGGTGGGACCGTGGCACTCGAGAGGTATTTCGGTTGAAACCCGACCCGGTCGAGAACCCTCGTAACTGAACTAAACGAGGCACTCAGGTTAACCCCCTTCGTTTTATTATCTATTCTATTTCTTTCTATTTATTTTTCGGGAAGGAGGGGGGGCGCTTACGCAGTAATATTTGATTCGTCAAAGAGTCGTCCGTTGAACGGAGAGAACGAGTTCCTCCGCTGCGGAAAGTGAGCCCTCAGCTGAATAGAATCGTCTAGTGGCGACCTGGAGGACCTCGCTGAGGAAGGAGCTTTCCTTCGACCGAACAGAACCACTTGTAGACTCTCCTCTTGGAGAAAGGGAGCCTCCGATTAACGAAATGCTGCCTCGATGGGGGAAAAAATTTCCGCCATATTGTTTGTTGTGTTGATCTCTCTCTCTTTGCCACCGCAAAATGTTATTTATCTGACAGGTGATGTTTAAGAAAATGAAGAAGCTTTTTTTTTTTATCTTCTTTTTGAGTTCCAAGACTCAAAAGTCGTCATAACCAGAAACAAGTCCTCAAAGATCGACACCGTGGCTTAGGGTTAAGGGTCATTGGCCCTTCCAGAAACGATGATTCTCTTCCCCCCACCTTTTCCCCTCTCCCCTCCCCCTCTCCCCCTATTCCCCCCTATCCCCCCTCTCCTCCCCCCCCCCCAAAAAAAAAAAAATCTTCTGGTTTTGAGGTTCTGGAGGAAGGTTCTTCGCCGAAGAGTGAAATATTCGAACCCCGCCCCCCCCCCTGCCCCGCCCCGCCCCGCCCATCAGCTCTTGTGGACCTTTAATACCCTTTGTGGAAATCCCGTCCAATTTCCTTCCACCTTCCAACTCTCTGGATCCTCCTCCTTCTCTTGCTCCTCTTCTTCCTCTTCTTCCCCCTCCTTCTTCTTCTACAACCTCTCCTCCCCCTCCCCTTTCCATCCCTCTCCCTCTCCCCTTCCCCTCTCCCTCCCTTATCCCCTCCCCTCCCCCTCCCCCTCCCCCTCTCCATCCTCCCTCCCTCTACTTCTTTCCCGACACCTGTTCTTCCTCTTCCTGCCCTCTTTTTCCTACTACTTCTCCTCTTCCCCTTCTTCCTGCTCCTAATCCTCCTCCTCCTTCTCCTCCTCCTCCTCCTCCTCCTCCTCCTCCTCCTCCTATTCCTCCTGTTTCTCGTCTTCCTCCTTTTCCTATTCTTCTCCTTCCAGTTCTCCTTCCCTTCTTCCTCCTCCTCCTCATTCTCCTGTTTCCCCTGTTTCTCCTCCTCCTCCTCCTCTTCCTGCTGCTCCCCCTCTTCCCCCCTCCCTCCTTCTCCTCTTTTTCCTTTCATAACTGATACAAAGCTTGAAGTGTTATGAAGTTGCCGATATGGTGCATGTTCTCTTACGTAATACATTTCCCCCCCTTCACCCCATTCCCCCCGTTCCCCTCCTCACCCAATTCCCCCCGTTTCGCTCTCACCACATTCATGACCCCCCCCCCCCCCCAATCACCTTCCTGAGCCTTAATACTATCGGGCTTACCTTGTTGAGGTTCCACTCGCGGACTTTGTGGATGGACGAATTTCGGCGAGCCAGTGACGTCATCCTTCCTTCCTTGCCCAGGGGTGCCACTCCTCTTGGGTGGCAAACCTCCTCCCGTTTTCTTTGTCGTCAGTTTCCTTCTTGGCTTGCGGAGGCGGCGGCGGCTGCTTCCCACTTTCTCTCTCTTGCTTGCTTGTTAACACACACTTGCCGTTTTCTCTAACAAACCACTCCCCCCTCACCACCACCACCACCACCTCCTCCTCCTCCTCCTCCTCCTCCTCCTCCTCCTCCTTCTCCTCCTCCTTCTCTTGCTCTTCCCACTCCTCCTCCTCCTCCTTGTGACGGGGCCCACTCGATCTCGTCCTCTGAAAGAAGAAAATAACGTTTAATTTCAGGACGAACCGTCAAACCTACTAAGTGCTAACAAGGACTTACTCTACGCTCCACTTACCTCCTCCTCCTTTCCTCCTCTTCCTCCTCCTCCTTCTCCTTTCCTCCTCCTCCTTTCCTCCTCCTCCTCCTCCTTCTCCTTTACTCCTCCTCCTCCTCCTTTCCCCCTCCTCCTCCTTTCCATCCTCCTCCTCCTCCACCACCTCCTTTCCTCCTCCTCCTCCTCCTCCTCCTCCTTTCCTCCTCCTCCTCCTTTCCCCCTCCTCCTCCTTTCCCCCTCCTACTCCTCCTCCTCCTCCTCCTCCTCCTTTCCTCCTCCTTCTCCCTCTTCCTTCTCAATCACCTCTCCTTTCTTCCCCTTTTTCTCTTGTTCCTCCTCTTCTCCTTTCCCCATTTCTCCTCCTCCTTTGCTTCCTCCTTTTTCCGATTGCCTTCATCTTCCTTCTCCCACTCTTCGCCCCTTCCTTCTTCTCTTCCCTCTTCCTTATTCCCCTTCTTACTTCTTTAGCTCCTCCCACCTCCATCTCTTTGTCCTCTTCCTCGTCCTCCTCTTCCTCATTTTCTTCCTCTTTCCCGTCTTCTTCTTCCTCATTTTCCTCCTCCTCCTCTTCTTCCTCCTCTTCCTCCTCTTTCTCCTTTTCCCCCTCACTCACTCCTCCTCCTCCTCACTCACTCCTCCTCCTCCTCCTCCTCACTCACTCCTCCTCTACCTCATCTTTCTCCTCTTCCTCCTCACTCACCCCCTCCTCACTCACCTCCTCCTCCTCTTCCTTATCTTCCTCCTCTTTTTCCTCTTCTTTCTCACTCACCTCCTCCTCCTTTTCTTTCTCATCATTCTTCTCCCTCTCTTACTTCTCTAGCTCCTCCTCCTCCTCCTCCTCCTCCTCCTCCTCCTCCTCCTCCTCCTCTCGCACAACAACTCCCCACGTATGAATCCATCCATGTCGCACGTCGTCTCATTTCTATATATATATAATTCTTTCTCTCTCTCTTCTTCCCGTCCTTTATCTTCCTCCTCCTCCTCCCCCGTCGTCGTCGTCTCTCTTTTATGACTCCGCCCCCCCCCCCCACTTACGTAACCATTTTTGTTGTAAACCATCAATCCCTCTTTCACTCTATCTTTCTTCTCTCCTCCTCCCTCCTCTCCCCTTTCCCCCTCCCCCTTTCCCCCTTTCCCCCTCCCCTTCTTCTCCCGTCCCCCCTTTCCCCGTCCCTTCTTTCTCTCGCCCTTCCTGCCGCCTCCTCCTCCTCCTCCTCCTCCTCCTCCTCCTCCTCCTCCTCCTCCTCCTCCTCCTCCTCCTCCTCCTCCTCTTTTTTTCCTTTTCTTCATTACCCTCCCCCTTTCATTCCCCCTCCTTTCCTCCGTCCCTCCTTCCACCTTCCTTCCTTACCCCATTCTTCTTTTCCCCTTCTCCTTCCTCCAACCCTCCTTGTCTCCTGCCTCCTTCCTCCCCTCCTCCTTCCTCCCCTCCTCCTTCCTCCCCTCCTACCTCCTTCTTATTCCCTCCCTTTCCCACCTCCTTGCTTTCCCCTTTCTTCCTCCCGCCCTCCCTCCGTCTCACCCACCTCCCGGTAGGCTGTAGTAAGGCACGATGTCGGCGACTTCTCCCCCCCCCCCACCTCCCCGTGTTTATTTGAAAAAGACGCCCTTGGTTTCTCAGGAAGGTTAAACTCGGTGGTGGGCCTCAACCTTAATCAGAGGTCCTTCTCGAGTAGGCGTTATACCATTCCAATCCTATTCGTCGAGGAAAATCACTCAGGAATTGTGTTTTGTCCTCGAAAACTTCCACTGTCAGAGACAAGTGATCCTCTTCCTGAGGAGCTTCTGTCTTGAAGTCCGACATTTGCTCGTAGGTCACCGACGGTGCTTAAGGAGTGCAAATTTGACAGAAATATTTAACGGAAATATTGAATAAGTCTGTAGACACTGGTTTTGTGCCTGTTGCTTGTGGTCAGGCAAATGTTGCTCCCATTTTCAAAAAGGTAGAGAAATCGTCCATGTACAACTACATCAGTTATAGGTAAAATGTTTGAATCAATAATAGGTAATAGAATCAGATATCATATCGAGAGATATAATTTGATTCGTGACTCACAGCATAGGTTCCCCAGGGGTGAGTCATGTGTAATCTATCTTTTTACATTAATGTCTTCAAGGCATCATATAACAATGCTTTAGCAAAGGGTTCGACAGGTTGCCCCACCAGAGAGTACTAAATAAAATCAAAGTCCATGGCATAGGAGGAAAAGTGTTAGAATTGATGAGAGCGCGGATCGGGGAGAGAAAAAAGTGGGTCACCATAAACGGTGTAAAATCCAAATGGGGAAGTGTTTCTAGTGGAGTTCACAAGGGCTCTGTTTTGCAGCCTTATTGTTCATTATGCATATAAACGACTTGGACATTGTGATTAATAGTGATGTATGGGTGATGAGGGGATGTATGGGTGGTGGTGTGAGGTCAGAAGGGAAGCGGGGTCAAGATTGGTGAGGGAGCGAGGTCAGGAGGGTGAAAATTCTTAACCAAACGGCTCACAGCTAGCCGTGAGATTATGTTCGGGGACCATTGACCTTTGGAGATGTTCAAGTTCGGACATTCTTCGATTAAGGCGGATTCAACAATTTTTCTTCTAAAGCTACAGTTGGATTTAATTTTTTTTTTTGCATTGTCCCAGTCAAGACTGTGATTTTTGGTACTGACATGTTAGAACACAGCGGAATTTTCCTGTGCATACATATAGATCTTTTGTGCTCCGTTAACCTGGTGTTAAGATCCCTTCCGGTCTGACCAAGGTACACTAAATCATAATCTTTATAAGGAAGGCTATACGCTCCTGGGGCTTCAGTTCCCTTTAACCTTTGATGAGCATTTACAATTTGTTTGTATATAGTGTTAGGGTAATGGTAGGCAACTGCGAGCCGCTTGTTGGGAATTATCCCATACGCGGAGTATGTGGAGGAAGCCTACATGGAGGCAGTCGATTAGAATCAACTTTAAAAGCACTGAATGTATGGCAATAGTGTTAAGGCATGAGGTTCATACCTCGAACATTAATATCCCAAAATTTTCAGGGGAAGAAGGAGTAAATACAGTGAAAGTTAATAGGTTTCTCAGTTTGATTGACATATTAATTGTCACTAAAAACATAACAGATGAAAAAAGGAAAATAGAAATTTCAAAAGAACATGTAGATCCTGAGAAGGGTAGTGCTCGGCTTATAATAAATTTCCAGCAAATGGAAGATATCAATCAACATGAAGCTTATAAAAAGGGATTCATTAAACATTCTATGTCAAAGGGTGATCGGGATCATATCAGGTCTTTGGTTAGAATGATAAAGTAAAAACAAATGAATGTGACACAGAATATTTAGCAAAATTAGACAGATGGTTTAAGGACATGAATTATATGTTGAAGGATTCAGATTGCATAGAAAGATCTAATGATAAAATAAAAGTTTATCAGGTTACCAAATTAATTGCATTCGCATTGTTAATCAAAAGCTTTGATAAAATAGCGACAGAAAAGCTGTATAAAGATCTTAAATATACAATGGATTTAGGGAAATAGATTACTTTCTTCAAGGTTATAGTAAAACTAAAGCAATTAGTCCATATGTGATGACAGTGGGAATGCAACAAAAGGAAGAAACTAGGAACTCTAGAAGTGATGATAGAAACAGAGGATCTGAACATAGAATTATATATATAAGTATATATGTATATATATATATATATATGTATATATATATACACTTACATATACACATATTTATATACATATATATGTATGTGTGTGTAAATATATATGTACAAATGTATATATATATATATATATATATATATATATATATATATATATATATATATTTAAAACTTACACCCACTCTCGGAGAAAGATAAGCTGAGATACAGAGTAAACCGTATATGTCGACCACTAACTGTGGTCCTCTTCAGCAGTTACAATTGTTGGGTACATAGACATGAACTTATATACAGAGTAGGAAGCTACAATAAGGAACTCAGTAAGCCTCAGGTCACGTGACCTGACTCAGGTCGGACGTTTCGTCCTCTGGAGATGAATCTATTAACTGCCATACTAGTAATGGCATCTGGTGACCATTGACCTTTAGAAGTGTTATAATTAGGGAATTTTTTTTTATTAATGAGGACTCAATAATTTTTCTTTCAAAACTACAATGTGATTTATATGCAGAATTGATTGGAAGAATGCAGCTAGAGTATATAAATCACATTGTAGTTTTAAAAGAAAATTTTTGCAAACCTAACATATGAACAAAGACTGGTCGAACTGGAATTACCAACCCTGGAACAAAGAAGAAAACGAGGGGATCTAATAACCATCTACAGAATTATGAAAGGAAAAGAATGCCTTGATAGAGAGGACCTATTAAAACGGGACAGAGGAAAAACAAGAGGACATGCAATGAAACTCAAGAAGGATAACTATAGAAGAGACCTGAAAAAGAACAGCTTCCCACATAGAGTGATAGATGTATGGAACAAATTGGATGAAGAAATAGTGTGTGCAAACACAATACAACTATTTAAGAACAAACTTGAACTTGCGAGATGCAAAAACGTGTTACCACGAGCATAGCTCCACTTCCCGTATAATACAACTAGGTACAACTAGGTAAATACACACACACACACACACACACACACACACACACACACACACACACACACACACACACACACACACACATATATATATATGTATATATATATATATATATATATATATATACATATACATATATATATATATACATATATATATATATATATGCATATATATATACATATATATGTGTGTGTATTTATGTGTGTATATGTATATTCATATATATATATATAATATATATACATATATATGCATATATATACATATATATACATATATACATATATATATGTATATATATATATATATATACATATATATATATATATATATGTGTGTGTGTGTGTATTTATGTGTGTATATGTATATTTATATATACATGTATGTATATACATAATTATAAAGTCGGGGTTTTTGAGACTGAATTTTGAATAAAGTCGTCTTGTTATCCTAATCCTTAAACCCAGGCTCAGTCAAGGCAGACATTCCGAGAACATACATTAGGTAAGTAATAACAGATGTAGTGATAATAGATAACAATAATAGATAATGATTAAAGTAATATTACTAGTATTCGCACTACAAATATAAATATTAATTATTATAATGATAGTAAATGCTCACCTGTACTAATTTCACACTCTTGTTGTTCTTCTTGTAAGAATTATTTTGTGTCCGCGTCGCTTGTCCTTCACAATGTATTTTTTTCCAGCCTTTTCTAAATCTCTAGATCACTCCATTTATTCTTTTTTAGCCATTCCACGGATCGAAATGATTCCCCCTTTTCCTTGTACGCGGCCCCATTAATTTTAAATCTTACGCGAAACGACACGAGCGGAGTGCACCAAGGATCAGTCTATCTCACCACCGTGCTCCCTTCATGGAGCCGACGCGGCTCGAAGAATGAGTCGTTTCTTTGGACACTTGGGGTTCAGGACCCATGGACAGGAGGTCCCCGCAGGCAAAGTTGAGCTCTAAACACATTTCATGGACATAAACACACCCGAAACGACCGGAAGTCTCAGGACCACCTCCGATGCCGCCACCACAAGTCCGTAATCACATCCAGAAGTGATACGTCATCAAACCTCGGGTTATTTTTTCCTTCAGGGTTTTGATGACTTCGACGTTTACACGAGTTTTCATGAACGCCTCATTTTGTTGTTATTTTTAGTGATTATAAACACATGTGGTATTATTATTTGCTTTTCCGGTTATGAAACTTTCTTCACTTGGGTTCAGTACCCTACACTCAACACCCACCGTACAACGAAAGACCCTTGACCGAACAACGAAGTCTCTCAAGGTCCAGCCGATGTACTACAACAGGAGCGACTTGGACCAAGAATTAGCGCAGCGCAGAACTGAACAGAAGACCCTCCTCTCCTCTCAGCCCTCGGCGCAAGTGAAGCTTCGAGGCTGTCAGTCTGCGCAGACCTCATAGGGTGGCGGGGTGCCCGCTGCTGGTGGGCGAGCGAACGAGCGGGAGGAAGAGAGGGAGGGAGGGAGGGAGGGAAGAAGGGACCCGTACCAGGCTGGCTAAACTGACCTTCGCCACGCTGAGTGCAATGGGGCCTGCTGGGCCTTGTGGTCGACCTGACATACGACCTGACCTGATCTTATGCAGGGCGTCCCCGCCGCGCCGCGCCTCACTGGAAACCTTTGCTACCCATCACTGGGAAACAATGCGGCAGATGTCGCGTGATTGATCTCATCGTCTGGTCAAGGGCGGAGACACTGCTCTACGTTATGTCCCCCTCAGACTTGATTATGTAAAGCCAAGAGAAGTGTGGCCACGTCAACAAATAACGTCAGTCAGGCCACGCCTTCGTGAGAGCGGGAGGGAGGGAGGGACGGAGGAAGGGAGGGAGGGAAAGAAGGAGAGAGGAAGAGAGTGACGGAGGAAAGGAGTGAGAGAATGAGGGAGGTAATATCGTCACCTTTCACGGAACGCGTCAGAAAGCGGCGACGACGTCAACTTCGGGATGCACCGAGGAAGAAGCTCACAACGAAGGAAGTGTAGAAATCAGTTATGCCTTCGGTGGGGGTGCGTGCGCGTGCGCACGTGTCGGAAAGCGGAGGGCGAGCGCGCTGGGTAACGTCGGGGCGCTGTTGGACTATTGGCCCCCGACATTTGGCCCCCGACCAGCTCGGCCTCCTCTCAGGGAGGAGGGGGTGGGCGCGACGAGGGCGGGCTATAGGTTCTTGGGGTTCTGGCCGCGCAGGTGGCTTGTCCATGCGCGCGCAGGTTAGTGCCAGTGCGCGTGCGTACGTGCGTGTGTGCGTGTGTACGTGCGTGTGTGCGTGCGTACGTGCGTGCGTGTGTGTGTATGTGTAGATCAGCGTACCTGGTTCTGTTTAACTAGTGTGGTTTACAAAATTGTCATCTTACATCTTGTCTATGACTTTTCTTCGTTTCAGAATGGAATGAAATTTTCCTTTAACTGTGATCATTTCCAGGAGCACGCGTACTTCTTTGCGAATCACCATGGTCTCGGGTCAAGTGCGGGACGCGTGATCGACAGCTATTACCCTCCCGGATGATAACTCAGTATCTATATAGCTCGATCTATATGCAATGCTGTTACCATACACACATCCACACCCAACTTCCTGTCCAACAGAGCTGGAGTGTTGGCTTGAAGTCCCGTGATATTGTTCGGCCTTATTTGGGGTGTATGTGATTCACCATGGTCTTGGATCACGTGTTGGACTCGTGATCAACAGCTATTTCCCTCCCGGAAGAGAACTCAGAGCTCATATATGAATGTGTGTGTGTGTGTGTGTGTGTGTGTGTGTGTGTGTGTGTGTGTGTGTGTGTGTGTGTGTGTGTGTGTGTGTGTGTGTGTGTGTGTGTGTGTGTGTATGTGTGTGTGTATGTATGTATGTATGTGTGTGTGTATATGTGTGTGTGTATGTGTGTGTATGTATGTATGTATGTATGTGTGTGTGTGTATGTGTGTGTGCGTTGGTGCAAATGTACAGTCACTACCATTTGCAGGTAACGGCTGATCGAACGAAAAAAAAAAGCCAATAACCGCAAGTGACCGAACCCGACAAGAATCCTTGAGTTCGAGTGAGGAGGAGCTTCTGGGAGGGGAGTATCAGCGTGAGGGAGGGAGTCCCGTTCGAGGCCGGTGACAGGGAGTGGTCGAACTTTGGAGTGATTGGGGTCTCTGATCACCCGTGATTCTGTTCACAGAAGCGTCCATCCACCGCACGGCTGTTTAACGAACTCATCTTCTTCTTTGTCACAGGATCTGCACATGAAACGTGAGCCTCAATATCTTCAGGGATTAGGAAGAACCTTCTTGGTAAGGTGGGTCTGCACCAGGACACAGACACAGTAGGAACAGGAACAGCTAAAGCAGGGGCAGCAGAGGCACAGCAGGAGGAGCATCTTGGGTGAGGTTGATTGTCTCGCTAGGTGCGTTGGGTTAGGTTGAGCCTGGGTCTGGGGTTGGGGTTGGGGTCCGATAACTTCGAAAGCTGCTCCCCCCCCACCCCCGCATTTCAAATGCCAAAGTGATACGGTATGCCAGGCAACATTTCTTTTATCATCGGGTAATCAACTATAAGAAGCGGGCGCACACACACACACACACACACACACACACACACACACACACACACACACACACACACACACACACACACACACACACACACACACACACACACACACACACGCGCGCGCGCGCGCACAGACAGACAGACAGACAGACAGACAGACAGACAGACACACACACACAAACACGCACAGACAGACAGACAGACAGACAGACAGACAGACAGACACACACACACACACACACACACACACACACACACACACACACACACACACACACACACACACACACACACACACACACACACACACACACACACACACAGAAAGAGAGAGAGAGAGAGAGAGAGAGAGAGAGAGAGAGAGTAGTTCATTCTGTCTAGACATGTCTGTGATCTCTCGAAATGGAGTTCTTGTTTATAAAAGCTCGCGAGGGACTCAAACCGTCGTCTTCGTCGTCGTCGTCGTCTTTACTGTACTTGGCCCTCGAAACGCCAGCGTTCTTTCTCACCTCTTTGATGGAATAAAGTCGTATGATGTTACGCAGAACAACATATGCAAAGTACGCCACCGTATGGGTGGTGCACTGGCTGGTTGGCAGGCATCGTGACAACATGTATTTGCGTCGAGGTCTTGGCCTAGGCAGTGTCGTTGTCAGGTTAGGGGCTGGAAGACGAACGGTGACGCGGCTGTCATGTCTGACTGTCGTTCACGCGAATCATATTACTATTTATACTTCCACTTTATTTCTGTTCGTATTTAACGGTAGGGAGGGTTTTTATTTAACGGTAGGGAGGGTTTTTATTTAACGGTAGGGAGGTTCTTATTCAATGGTAGGAGGTTGATATTTAACGGTAGGCTGTTCTTATTTAACGGTAGGGGTTCTTATTTGACGGTAAGATGTTCTTATTTAACGGTAGGGGTTCTTATCTAACGGGGAGTCTGTCGGATGGACAGGAAATGAGGAACTCTGGGCCACACAAAGAACGCGAAGGATGTTCTAAAGGGCTTAACCTTATATCTGTATGGTTTTTTTTTCGTTTTGCATTAGTATTTGTTTACCTTTTAAAACCCATTTTTTAAAATTTGAATTGAACTTTTATTAAGCAGAAGGGAAGACCACGTGAGGAACGAGTCGAGGTTCTTCACTGCGACCTCAGGGGTAGTCGAACAAGTTCTTCTGATCGAACTCTGGGGAAGAAGTCAAGTTTGTAAGGTCTTGTCCTCAAAAAGAGACGAGATGCCAATCACGTGATGGATTCAGCTCAATGACGAACAAGGGCACATTTTGAAAGACGTTTGTCGTTTGTGCGTCGTGGGGCACCGACTCGAAAAGGTGGGGCTATCAATGAGGCAGTGAGGTGTCTACGTCTACCTCTTTGTTTATTTCCATTTTGTTGTTTTAATCCGCATACTTTTGGCTTCGTTTTGTACCTAAAGTTCTCCTGACGGCATATCACCCTTTATCACTCCAGCCCTTTGTACATCTGGAGTGTTTGGAGAGACATACGTAAGTACTGACCCGTCCACGACCATAGAAGGATCCTCCAGCAGTAGAGGGAACTTGGCGCCAAGTCCTAAGGCACCTTACCGTTCGTTGTCTAAAGTCATCCGACAGAATTCCATTGATATTTGGAACCCTTTGATAATTGATCGAAAAGTGATAAGAATAGGTGGGAGGGGAGGTCCCCCCAAAACGGCGGGTGATGGGGGGAAAACGGGGGTCATATTCGGATTCAGGAGGTCATTTCACATAAGAATCAGCAGGAATGGTGTCAGGGCCAATTTTCATGCAGACCACAAAAACCTAAGGTTTTCCTCGAAGGAATAAAATCACTGAGACCAGCCACGTTTGACCAGTAAACCGAAAGATGACCTCTGCAGTAGATTGGGTATGGATGCCATGCGTTTCCGAAACTTACTCAAAAGTTGTCAGCTAACACTTGCGATTTCATTTAGGTGAATTTCTTGAAAAGAAAAAGGTCTCAGACAAAATCTGAATCCTGTATCATGAAATACTCTCTGTGGGTCAAAATTTGTGCTCGTGACTGTATATGATATGCGCAGATGATGCACAGGAACATCCACCGCGCATGTTCTCGACTCTCTCTAGCAACCGTGAGCCGAAGAATATTATGATGACGTCACCAAAGCAACCGAAGAGGCCCTGGCAGCTTCATGATGATGGGAAGTTCATTTGTAAAGGCTGCTCATGTTCCATGTATACAAACCACGGTGGAAACAAAGTCAAAATTCTCAGGCCACGGTTATGCCCACAAGGAATATAATATATATAAGCAGAGATAATAGAAAAAGAACAGTACTGGTATTCTGACCGTGAAGTTTCCGGTGTGGTAGCCTTTCGGACTCAGCAGTTATATTTTTCTCGACCATAATTCGTGTTTCGTTTTAACCATTTGTAATAGAATCACCCGGCGCGAGTGCGGACGCATGTCACTGTCATCGTGCTGAAAGGGTTAATCGTTCAGTTAACCTCATTTCTGAGGTTTGGGTCCGCCGTCTCTCGGTGCCTCCTCTGGCCATGCCAAGACAAGCGGAGGCACCCGAAGGGGGGGGGGGGCACCCAGAACTTCCCCCCACCCTCCAGTCTCCCCGTCCCCAGTGACGACGACGACGACAGGGAAGGGAAAGGGAGAGGAAAAAAACAATAAAAAGAGGAAGAGGACAACGAGGAAGAGGAGGAGAAGAAGGATGAAGAGGAGGAGAAAGAGGAAAATGCGTAGGGCAAGGAAGGAGAGGAGGACAAGGAAGAGAAGGAGGACAAGAAGGAGGAGATGTGGAAGGAGGGAGAAGAAAGGACTTGGAAGATGGAGAAGTAAGAGGAAGAGGAGAGGAAGAGGGAAAGGAGGAGGAAGAAGAGGAAAATGAGGAAGATGAGGAGGAGGAAGAGGAGGACTAGGAGGAGAAGGAAGAGGAGGACTAGGAGGAGAAGGAAGAAGAGGAAGACGAGTAGAAGAGGGAAAATGAGGAGAAAGGGAAGAAGAAGGACGAAGATGATGATGAGGATTAGGAGGAAAAGGAAGAAGAGGAGAACAAAGAGTACAAGAGGGACAAGGAGGAGG
>NC_134813.1:18516677-18519177 GCF_046742065.1 Oratosquilla oratoria
CAGCACACTTCCGATGACGGTACCAGGGCACTATATATAGAGAGAACCATAATGATATACGTCTTTATTTACTCGTTCATATTTCACACATATTAGATCGAACGGACCCTCCACGCTCGCTCAGGCACGCACCACGACTCTGCCTTCACTGTTGAACTTTTTGCGGGTCCCTTTCATCCCTCTCCGCTTGTTTACCCAGCGCTTCTGTCCAATTTTTCACCCGAGTTCGATGCTTGCAGCGTACCGTCAGGCCAACGTCCTAGATTCCACTCTATCTCTCCTACATCAGGCTCTTGAGCTCCACGCTCGTTCCCCATCTACGAGTTTCTTGATTACCCTTTTTCTAGCTTGTTTGTTTACTTGTTTCTCCTCGCATCGCGTTTTCTTTGGGGCTCTTTTCAAGTGTTTCGGGGTTGCATGACTCTCCATTTTCGGGTTTGGGTCAATGTCTCACTTGCATCATTACTCTTGAGACACTTGCTTATACTACCCAAGCCATGTTCCTATTGTCACACTGCTCGCATATATTTCTCCTAAACCTGATTCTCTCTTTTGATATCATTATCCTCATTTCTTAGTTTTTGCGAAATTTTCAATCCTACACGTCTTCTTCTGTGTTCATTTTCCAAATTTCACATCTATGACACCTCCGCAAGTTTCATCAGTTCTTTTTGAATTCTCATTATATCTTCACTTCTTCCTGACAATTCTGTCTCCCATTTTGTTTCTTACTGTCATGCGGACATCCAAACCTGCAAATACCCCTATAGATGATGAATTTTTTGTTGTTGAGTGTTTAGTATGTGTCTACAGGATATTCCAAAAAATACTCTCTTTGAAATGTTTCGTAACGTTGTCTAGTCTATTGGTCCATAGCATCAGCTGTATTTGGACTATGGTTGTCATCAGCTTGGACATTTGCGAACACGCAGGGGGAACTAGAACGGGCTAAGAAGAAAAGACTTATCTTTTTCTTTTATTACAAATTAAGGATCAACTTTTTCCAGATTCGATGTCATTGAGAAACGTTTAAAAACAAAAGTATATTTTTGAGACACCGTGAACGGTAATTTGAGTAGTCTATTCATAATAGACACGATTTTTTTTCATCAACATTGTACGACTGCAATGAGAACGACAGATATATTTGTATGCCCATGATTTTTTTCGTCTGCAATAACATGTAGGAACTTGTTTCAGTATCTATTATTTCCTATTATTATGATTTTTTCTTTTTCGTTTTTACATTCTATATTTTCCTCCAGCTGTGCCAACGCACAGAACGTTTAATCTATCACTTATACATCATCCATCCATTAGTTTTGTCATTTCATTGGCTCACAATAATATTTAATTTCCAGTCGCTCTTTTTTATTATTGAGTTCTAAGATTCAATCTGGGCGTTCTTGAATGCTGCTTGATATCTCACAATAATATTTCATTTCCAGTTTGCTCTTTTTTATATTTAAGTTCTAAGATTTACTTTGGACCGTCTCGAATGCTGCTTGAGATCTCACCCTTTCGCATGAAATGGTTTTCGCTCATCTGCTCTCGACATTTGAAAAAGACACAAAGTAAACAGAGTTCTGAGGGTTGGCCTCTGCCTCCTCGTTGGTCTGAGGGCTTCACTTGGGTGACACTCTCATCTCCTTGACTGGCGGACTGATATCTGTACCCAAAGCATAAATGTAAATATTTGCGTCAACTACATTTTTTTGACAACTGGGGATTTGGTCCATCATGTTTGGAGACCACCTAAAAATAAATGTGGCTCTTGAACGACAGTGAAAAGGGGAAATGAAGATCGTATCTAAGATAAGAATTCATTTACAGCAATATTTTACTGAAAACATTGTAGAGGCGGAGGCTAGATATTTCCTTGTCAAGGTCACAGTTATCGTTTTCTTATGATCGTCTTTAAGTCTGCCAGAAAACAAATTATATTTAAGATTCTTCAACAACTTTACTTTCTATCACTCTCAACATTCAGGCAGGTGGTCCTCAAGCTCACCGAGGGCCACATACTTATGTGACAGTTCGAAGCAGCACCCCACGGCGTGCCATTGAAACTTAGCCTTCTGTAAATAGTGATACATCCAACTGGTTCATAGAATGTTACGTCAGTCTAATTAGACTCCTTGGCTTCAGTATATATATATATGTATATATATATATATATATATATATATATGTGTATATATATGTATATATGTGTGTATATATGTATATATATGTGTATATATATATGTATATATATGTGTATATATATATGTATATATATGTGTATATATATGTATATATAAATGTATATATATATATAAATGTATATATATATATAAATATGTGTAAATATATGTATATATGTGTATATATATATGTGTATATGTATATATATGTATGTATATATATGTATATATATGTATATATATGTACATATGTCTGTGTATATATATATGTATGTGTATATATATATATATATATATATTATATATATATATAT
>NC_134813.1:18524177-18531677 GCF_046742065.1 Oratosquilla oratoria
CTGACACATAACTAATAATAAATTAAAATCAAACAGACAAATGATAACAAAGCAAACACTGGATCCAGGATGTTTCACATACAGTCACATACATTTTCATAGACTGTGTTAACAGTTGAAGAACATGATCACAATATATTTGGGGTGGAGGATTGTGAGAGGGATCGGTTTCATCTGTTGTGGGAGTGTACGCCGGGGGTCGCGTTACTTCACTCATCCGCCGTGGCCAATACCACCCCCGCCACCGTCTCTCCGAGGGGCAAGCTCCCATGCAAGCGCCCTTCCTTCCATCCCACTCCAAATAACTCACGACAGATTCGATCAATTTGCTCCTCCAGCCACGAGTCCTCCATCGTCCTCCATCTCGTCCTCCATCGAGGATTGTCTGATGTTGAAGAACAGACCATCATAACCTCTTAGCTTATACAGCCGCAGTATGTAGTAGTAACAATAGTACTTATTAATGATAATGATGATGAGGTTCATGGTATGTGGTGACGCCACGGATAATTATATACACAATGAAATATGGATAAATGAAATGTTCATATGGGCCCTAAGGCCTCTGTGTTACATGCAACCGTATTGTGACTCTTTAGATGACAAATCCTTAGGGATTCTATACATTTGTCCACTCTCGAGTTTTGCCCATGATCAAGAAAATTTCAACTTTGATATTGCGAATCATTTATACTACAGTGTTTCTCAACAAGGGAACCGCGGTCGTTTTGGGGGGCTGCAGAAACCTACCAAGGGGTCCGCGGGACGGGGAATTGAACCTGTTACACTTAAACCTCTCATGCCCTATTTTTTTTTGTATAATTCATGATGACACAATGCGTCTCAACTGAGATATCCATTTTCTTTTTTTTTTAATTTTTTCGCATCTCTCAAGGATAAAAAGAAAAAAAATATTCACACATGTATATCAAGTTGAACAGCCGAAAAGATGATATAGTCAGCACTAAAGCCATAATCGTGGAGATTTAAAATTAAATTTGATCACTGGAGAAAAAGAGACAGAACCTCATGAGCATAGCTCCTTTCTTGTATATACAATTAGGTACGATCTAGGTAAAACACATATAAACACACACACACACATGCGCACGCACACACACACACACACACACACACACACACACACACACACACACACACACACACACACACACACACACACACACACGCGCGCGCGCGCACACACACACACACACACGCACGTACGCACGCACACTCACGCACGCACATACACACACACACGCACACACACACACACACACACACACACACACACACACACACACACACACACACACACACACACACACACACACACACACACATACACACACACACGCACACACATACACACACACGCGCACACACGTACAAACACACACACACACACACACACACACACACACACACACACACACACACACACACACACACACACACACACACACACACACACACACACACACACGCACGCACGCACACGCTCGAGCGCGAGCGTTTATATACATATGTTCTTTAATTTTGTTAAGGGTCTATTTAGATTAGCCATGTCTTTTACAGAATTTGAATAGCTTTTCTATTTTAAGCTTGCTGGCATGACTAATGTATACATGTTCGGCTTGGTGATCGATGTGCGAAGGTGTCATCGATCATAAGCAGATTTGTGTGTGTTTGCATGGCCCTCGAATCTGTTCTGGTGACGCAGTTGCCCTTGGCTTAATTTGCTCTGGCCCCTGCTGCAGCACGGTGACGTCCCTTCGAGGGCCTTCGGCCTGCCAGCCGGTTTTAGTCAGGCGGGTAGGGACCTCAGGATCATGGGACTTACAGTGACAAGGATAAAGGTCAACCACAGGGGGACTTTAGGTCCATGAGAAACCCAGAGACAGAAAAAAAATACTCAGCAGGATAAAACAAAGAACACAAAACTCGTTGAGAGGCATGAGAGTATTTTACTTGGGTGTTTATACGAAAAAGTTGATTTCATTCATTGAATCCAGGGTTGACGATTTGTTTTCTAACCACTTTCAGGTTAAATCATCATCTTGGCAGTTTGAAGCCAGTATTTTTTGTCTGGCTAGTACTTCGTGTTGAAATACTTCTAATTTTGATGTTATCATTCCACTTCAAAACCTTGAAGGCCTCTATCATGTCCTATTGCGTCTCCTTTTCTAAGGGAAATAGATTTGTATGTTTTAGGCGTTTTCGTATGATTTGTTTCTCATATTTAGTATTGACATATGGGGACCGTGCAAAAACATATTCCAAACATGACTGGACTAATTGTGGAGGGTAGTTGGGCATCTGAAGTAAAAAAAATAATGCTTACAGTTATAGAACATGGTATGCTCTCTCTGAGAACAAACAAAATGCTCAGGCGGTTTAAGGCTGTTACTGATACAACAAGATAGTTTCACTCTCCACTTTGGCCATGATTTTTTCGATTAACTTGGAGTAGTATTTGACATTACTTCTACCTATGAGCATAGATTTACACTTCGTTTAAATTTCATTGTCACTTTTGAGATCATTAGTTTGTCTAAATATTGGATATCCTGTTGGTTTTAGTAATTAATTAGCTATTTCGAGCAACTCAGTATCATCAGGAAATTCGAGCACAAAAGATATAAGCCCATAGTCTGTCACTGACATACAATATGAACAGAGGCGTATCTAGAACGGAAAGCTGAATCCATTCACAACAAATTTCCAGGTAAAAGTAAAAATATTACCATTCAGAAGAGTTCGCTGCTAATCCAATTAAGAAAGTTATCTATTATCCTATACGAAGCGAGTTTAACTAAAAGTGTTTAAGGTAACTGTGTTCTACAATTCTATTTAATTTTCATTTATCATTAGTTATATGTTAATTTATTATTATTTACTATTTACCTGTTTGTTTATTATTTAACTATACCTATGCATTTGTTTATGTATTTTATTTGTTATTTACATTATTATAGATTCTATTTATTAATTTATTATTATCATGATTTTTATTCGCATCTGACCTAGATATGGACCAAAAGATTTGTCGGCATGCTCCGCCTTTGTAATCCTTTGTGAAGATTCTTCGCACTATTGTTAACGTCTGAAGCCATGCTGACTGCCATTAATTCGACTCTTGCTTTCTGAGAGATATTCTGATACATCTCTTGCAATTGCTTCCATAATTTTTCCTATTATTGAGGTCGAGCTTATAGCTTTACATTATCTGGTTTTCACCCAGTTTGAACATAGAAATAACATTTGTTAATTTTCATTCTCTTAGTCTACCCCCAAGTCCTGATGGAGTCTTTATTTTAAGAATTTTTAACGCGCCACAGCTGAGCTAGGTTGTCCACAAGAACAGAAGCGCTGGTAAGTTGCAATCCATAACAACATCAACATGAACGTATCACACAGATCTGGTAATACTTTGAGGTGTCATTAATCAAAGCGGAACTGGAGTAATGCAGCTGCTTATGATATCATACTTGACCGTTGGCGTACATAAGTAGAAAAATGTGATCTTTAAAAAAATCTGTATTCTTAATATAACTGTAGAAATATATGGAATCTTCTTCATATTTATTCTTAAGTTTCATTTCAAATTGTCTTTTTTTTTCTTCATCATCTTCGTACCCTCTGGGTTGTTATATAACTTTGATAATCATCAAAGTATTCAAAGCAATTGAATCGCTTATTAGATTGCCTTTTTAAACTTTTTTATAAGTCATTTTTGACGAGGTTGGTTTGAATAACGCTTCTTGTAGAATTTGGTGCAGTTAACTGAGTATCGTCGCAGTAAGCGTGTTTTGAAATATTCTCAATATCTGATCCATGATTTTTTTCATTTAAACTTGTCTCCCACTCTGTGAGCTGCTCATGTCGCTGGCCCATATATATTTTTTCGTGAAGTCAGGTAATACATTGATATAATTATTCTGAAATTATTTTGTAGCTTGAACCTAATTAGACTGCGGTCACTAAATGCTAGTGCGCTGGTGACGTAATCGGAAGCGTGCTGGGCTCATATTCGCTTAGTTGTGGGTTCGAATCCCGCACTCTTCCCCGACTTTCCGCAGTGACTGTGACATGCCGTAACAGGTCAAGTGCATAGGACAAAAGTGACGGCTTTGGCCGCAGTTACGCGCCTTAAAACATCGGCTCTTCACCACCACTAGATGTAATGATTTCACCAACTTTTATATCTGTTTTCATATTTTAGCGGCTAGTGATCAGTAAATCGAGTATTTTCCTGTACCTTATAAGTCCTTTTGCATGCTACACTATATAATTGTCCCCGAGAAAGTCTATTGATTACTGTAGAGTGTATGTTTAACTTCTACATTTAAGTGGCAAAGTCTGAAATTGTTGTTGTCTTTAATGTGCCAGACTATCTGGGCTACAAATACAAGGCAAACTCCGTCCAAACCTCCGGGGTTACCAGAATCATTAGAATGTACATATTTACATGGTTGCCAAAACATGGTATAAGTAGGCTGTTGCCATATTCGCCTATACGATATTTGAAAGGTTGGTCGCGTCGGATTGAGCGACGCGACAAGAGGCACCGGATTAGTCTGCTGATTCTTTTGTAGCGAAGGCTGTGAGGTGTAGAAGTTCCAAGCAGGTGTCTCGTCGACACTCTGGTCGGCTTCTTTGTTCAAGCAGAGGGCTTCAGGTGGCTTGACCCGAGATACGCTGAGCCTATTGTTCGCTAGGGGCGTCGACTGGAAAGGTTGGTGACTTGGGTCACTCGGACAGTCCCTGGAGAGTTGTTTTAAGACGCCCGGGTTGACTCTGGTAGCATATGCGTGCGTGCGCGCGTGTGCACGCTAGACATCGAAAGGAGATGACAGACACGCTGAATATCGAAGAAGATGATAACAGCGAAAGGGGATGATAACATTACCAACAATGCCACGTTCCAATGTCATCCAAATAATGTCAGTGTAATTGTATCTCCCATTATCGACATGTTACAGCTGCAAAAACTAGATGTTTCTTGAAACAATAGGTTATCATCTGCAAATTATAATGTTTTTGGTTTGTATACCACTCCTATGTACTCGTATTCGTCCTTTGATAGTTTGAGTTAACTTAATCCAGAAAATACGACAGTGGGCATTTTTTTTTGGCATGCCTGAGAATACTTCCCCTTTTTTATTTCATTTATTTTTTATTTTTTTAAGTTTGCGGGTTTGGTTTCTGCCCTGCCGAAAAAGCTTGAATCCTAGAATGTGAAACTGAAACTTAAATTCTTTACCTGTTAACCACGTTTCGGATATTCCAACAAAATCAGTATTTTTTGCACAGTTGATTGAGACTGTCACTGAATCGCATTTCATGAAAAAAAAAATCGTCCTGTGTCAAGCAGACTAATCCTTTCTGAGCACAACGTCACCGGGCTAAAGGGGTCAGGTGGAGGGACGGCACAGTTGGCTCTCCTATCTGGCGTCCCGACTCGATGCGAGACGCCAGATTATAATTAGTTAACGAGTCAATACAGGGGCGATACTTGGAACGGCGATCGTAACCCTTTCGTCGTCGAGAGGGGGAGGGGGGGGGGCGGCACGCGGGGAGGCCGGGGGGGGGAGAGAGATCCCGTACTGAACAAAATTGTCTGGCGACGGCAGGGAAAGGGGTCCACATTCCCCTCGGTATAGCAGCGTCTCCTTTGTTGAATAGAGTCTTCAGGCATTAGCGAGATGGAAAAGTCTTCACTGTACTGAACGGGTAACAGAAGTCATAGTCATCTTCGTTGCGTTTCACTTTGGCCTTTTATTCTAGCCTCTACCAGAAAAAAAGAAAAGAAAAAATGCGAGCCAGTCTCGATAATCCCCCTTACTAGGATATCATCAGCAGAAAGAAAGAAAAGAATATTGTTTAGCATGACTATCATCATATATTCGTACTCACCCTTCCTCCGCCTCGAGAAACTCTTGGTAAGCTCCCAGGCAACCTTCCGATCCATCCGCTCCGTCTACTGGTGGAAACGACCTATTTGACACAACCACGGCCAGCTTGGACACCCCCCTCGTCCTCGTCTACTTCGGGCCGCCTCCCTCTGTTGCTTAGCCAGAATGAAATCTATCAGTGACGAGCAGCTCGAAAGAGATTTTCGGTGTCGTTCGCCAAATGTTGTTATGTATCGTTGGGGTCACGTGGAAGAGGGTTAAGTTTCGTCCTCTTAACTCTCGATGACCTATTGGTGGTGGGGGGGGGCTCATGTGGACTGGAGGAACACACAAACACACACAGGCACGCAAGCAAGAACGCACGCACGGTGGCGCGGTTGGTAGAGTCCCTGACTGCCACTACGGCGGTCCGGGTTCGAATCCTGCCCAGGGCTGAAATAATTTCAGTATCGCTGCGCTTCGAGTCGTTACTCCAACTCTCGTGGGCGGGGAGTTGGGTGTGTGTGTGCACGTAAGGTCACGGCATTACCCATAGATCGGTCATACGAGCTCTGAGTCCTCTTCCGGGAGGGAAATAGCTGTCGGTCACGAGTCCAACACGTGTTCCAAAGACCAAGGTGAAACCCAACACGCACACACCCACGCACGCACGCATACAAGGGCGCACACACGCACGCACGTGGGACTGGCTCGGATGCTGCGATCCAGGATACATATGTTCTACTTTTACAAATGTAGATTTTGTCTGCGCGTGTGTAAAATGTTAAAGTTAGATGTATGTAGTTGTATACTAAAGGCGATCATACCAAACGTGAGCGCACACTCGCAAATACACGTACACACACACACACACACACGCACGCGCGTTTCAGGGTCAAGTTCATTTGTGTCTTGAAGAGGTACGCACGCACGCAAGCATGCACTCACAGAGACACCATCGGCTCCCCAGCCTCTCTCTCTCTCTCCCCCCCCCCTCTCTCTCTCTCTCTCTCTCTCTCTCTCTCTCTCTCTCTCTCTCTCTTTCCCTCTCTCTCTCTCTCTCTCTCTCTCTCTCTCTCTCTCTCTCTCTCTCTCTCTCTCTCTCTCTCTCTCTCTCTCTCTCTCTCTCTCTCCCTCTCTCTCTCTCCCTCTCTCACTGGATCTCGCATTTCCTGGATCCTTCCCTCACTCACTCCTTCTTTCACCCCCTCCCTCCCTCCCTCCCTAACTCCCACCTTCCCTTTATCGATCCTTTCCTCTGTTCTTCCATCTGTCCGTTTCTTCTTCCTTCCCTCCCTCTCTTTCCTTGTCCTTCCCTTTCTCCCTCCCTCTCTCCCTCCCTCCCTCCTTCCTCCTTTCCCCACTCTACCTTTGATCCTCTCCCTGTCCATTTCTTCTCCCTCTCTCCCTCTCTCCCTCCGTTTCTTCCTCCTTCCCTCCCTCCCTCCCACCCTAACGCCTTACTTCCCCATCTCCCCCTTTTCTTTCTCCTTCAATCCTCTCCTCCCCCCCTCCCTCTATCTCGAATTTGTATCTCCTCGACTCTTTTTTTTTCTCACCTGAAGAGAACTGACAAAGGGTGACTGGTCCTACTACTCTC
>NC_134813.1:18536677-18539177 GCF_046742065.1 Oratosquilla oratoria
ATTGAGTTAACAGTGATACACCTGTAGAGTGTATGTTTAACTTTTACATTTAAGTGGCAAAGTAAAGTCTGGTATTGTTGTTTGCTTTAATGTGCCAGACAGCTCTCTGGCCTACAAATACAAGGTAACCTCCGTCAAAACCTCGGAGGGTTGCCAGAATCATTAGAATGTACATATTTACAGGGTTGCCAAAATATGGTATAAGTAGGCTGTTGCCATATTCGCATATAGAATATTTGAAAGGTTGGTCGCGTCGGATTGAGCGACGCGACGAGAGGCGCCGGATTAGTTCGCTGATTCTATTGTAGCGAAGGCCGTGAGGTGTAGAAGTTCCAAGCAGGTGTCTCGTCGACACCCTGGCGGCTTCTTTGTTCAAGTAGAGGGCTTCAGGTGGCTTGACCCGAGATGCACTGAGCCTATTCTTCGCTAGGGGCGTCGCCTGGAAAAGTTGGTGACTTGGGTCACTCGGACAGTCCCTGGAGAGTTGGTTGAAGACGTCCGAGTTCACTCTGGTAGCATATGCGTGCGTGCGCGCGTGTGCACGCTAGGCATCGAAGGGAGATGACAGACACGCTGAATATCGAAGAAGATGATAACAGCGAAAGGAGATGATAACACACTGACAATATACAATTTGCACTAATTTTAGGACTAGATTAATTTGAGCTAATGCGCAGTATGGACGGTATGGTGCTATTCTTGTAAAGGTGTGTAAGTGTGTGTGTGTGTGTGTGTGTGTGTGTGCGCACGTTAGGCGCGTCAGCAGAGCAAAGCCCTTCACTACGCTAACACAATATATAGATAATTCCTTACATAAGGACAAGCGCTTCCACTTAACTGGGTGGTAAGGAGACGGGCCTGAAGAGGGGACACAACGACCGAAGTCCAGCCCACCTTGAGGATGGAGCCAGCCCTTCCCTCAGTGACATAAAATCACCTCTTCAGGGCCAGAATGGAAAGAGATGGGTGTGCCACTTTGTTGAAGAGGTTAACGACACATAAAGGCCTCACACACAAGAGATAATCAGAGATCGATAGAGATAAGGATGGGGGCGATGGGAGCAGGGTGAGGAGGGGGAATGGGGACAGAGGGGAGAAGAGGGAGAGGTGGGGAAAGGGAGGAGAAGGGGGAGAGGGGAGGTTCAGAAACTGCCAAAACCTGATACAGCGTAATATAACCCCTCCCGTACTGGGTGGATTTTATTTATTTTTATTTTTTATTTTTTTATGACACATTATATCTCCGTGACGTCTCCTTGGTGGTGAAGAAGGAGGGCGAGGAGGACGAGGAGAAGGAGGAGGAGGAGGAGGAGGAGGAGGTGGTGGTGGTGGTGGTGGTGGTTAGGGGACAAGGACCTACCAGTGTCGTTCTCTGTATGTTTTGTTTTGTCTAAGACCACTCGGTGGCATCATGTGAAATAATCTTGCTCCTCTCAAAACAAAATCTGTAGATTACGTTCAGAGATGGAGAAGGTGAATGAAGAAAATTTGCACAGACGAAAGACTAGCAAGTTGTAATAAAATATATGTGTCAATAGCCAGCCGATCACATTTGTTAAAGAAAAAAAAAGATGCATTCAGAAATTAAAATAGAAAGTGATTGCAATTTCAGAACAGTCTGTTATCATAATATTGAGTAATTTCAATTTGGTTCAGAAAAATTCATGGTAATGTTGACCAAAGCAACTTACCAGTCGTCATGTTGTCTAATGTACGAGATCAATCCACTGGCCGGCCGTGTTTGTTTGTGGCATTGCCACGTTCGGTTTGGCAACTGAAAGATTACTACAAAGGATTATAGTAATGATAATAATACTGATGATTAAAAATGATGATGATGATATGATAATGATGATGATGATGATGAAGAAAAAGAAGCAGAAGTATCAGAAGCAGAAAAAGAAAAAAAGAAGCAACAGCAGCAGAAGAAGAAGTAACAACAGCTTTTCTAAGAAGATATATTTCCGTCCATAACGAGGTCAAATGCAAAAAAAAAAAAAAAAAAAAAAAAAAACCAGACAACCAAGCGAATAAAGAAGCCAAAATAATAATAATAATAATAATAATCAGCGACATGACGCCATATCGTTCAGATATTGTAATTCAAAGTCCGAACTGTACACATTCGTGACATCCTGGGTAATTCTTTTATTTTCTTTTTTTTTATTATTATTAGTTTTAGTGTGTAGAATAACAATTTCAAGCGAGGCATAGCACCAACTACTTCATTGTTCTTTCTACAACAATACACATGACCCCTAAAGTTACTAGTACACACCTATACAATATACTATAATATCTGCAGATTAGCTATTTGGTGTACCTGATTATCTGTTTATGTTTTCATTCATTGCTTCAAATGGACAAAGTCCGAAGGGTGAGGTATTGTTTTCGGTCGAGTTCGTCTTTCTTTATTTGTTGCACTATCAGACCAATCCGTGTCAGAACTAAAAATAGCAAATTCTCTCAATCTGACGGATACAGATTCTCCTTTTACCCG
>NC_134813.1:18546677-18561677 GCF_046742065.1 Oratosquilla oratoria
TGAAGATTATGAATAATTTATTCAGTTCTAAACTCAAAAACTCTACCTAAAAATCCAATTGAATTATTTGCAGTTTTATTGACCTCAGGGCACTGTTTGCTTGGTTTGAGATAAATCAAGATCTTGTTCTACACTTGCCAGCTGCACACCATTCATCGTGTAGTTGGCCTGGGTATTACTATTACCAATATGAAGTAATTGACATTTATCTATATTGAAAAACATCTGGGAATTTTCGGCCCTTTCTATTCAAGTGTTCAGATCATTTTGGATCCCTTTGTTGTTGTGCTATGGGGAGGAGGGAGGAGGAAAGGAGAAAGAGGATGTGGAGAAGGAGGAAGGGAGGGAGGGAGGGAGGGGAAGAAGAATGAGCTTGTGTTGGAGATTAAATAAGAGAAGAAGGAGGGAGGAGGCGTAAAATTGTTTATCCTCTCTCTCTCTCTCTCTCTCTCTCTCTCTCTCTCTCTCTCTCTCTCTCTCTCTCTCTCTCTCTCTCTCTCTCTCTCTCTCTCTCTCTCTCTCTCTCTCTCTCTCTCTCTCTCTCTCTCTCTCCCTCTCTCTCTCTCTCTATCTCTCTCTCTATCTCTATCTATCTATCTCTTTCTCTATCTATCTATCTATCTTTCCCGCGGGTCTCATATCGGATTCCAAATCATCATCATCGTCGTCGTCGTCGTCGTCGTTGTCATCGTCGTCATCGTCAATTATCATCATCATCATCCTCATCATCTTCGTCATCTTCAACATCACTTTTATCTTCCCCGTCGCACAGACCGTCTCTCAACAACACCATATATCTTCATTTTCCGCCTTTATAGCGCGCACCAACACCCTCCTCTAGTTTCCTTCCCCAGGCCTCCTCCTCCTCCTCCTCCTCCTCCCCCTTTTTTTCTCTTCTTCTTCCTCTCCTTCTTCTTCTTCTTCTTCTTTTTTCATTTTTTTTATTTATGACCCCGGGATTAGACTGGAGGTTGTAAACAAACTCGGGAGCGAGACGCCGCCGCCGCCGCCGCCTTGCCTCGCCTTGGCAATCCTCACTTCGGACCAGCGCACGCGCGGCGCATCTGAGCAGGAAGTGGGGAGGAGGAGGAGGAGGAGGAGGAGGAGGGGAGGAGGAGGAGGAGGAGGAGGAGGAGGAGGAGGAGGAGGAGGAGGAGGAGGAGGAGGAGGAGGAGGAGGAGGGGAGGAAGGATGGGAAGGGAAGAAGAAGAAAGGGAGGAAGGTTGGGAGGTGGGGAAGGAGGGAAGGAAGGAAGTGAAGAATAAAAGGAAGGAAAGAAAGGGAAGAAAAGAAGAGAAGGAGGAAGGGAGAGAAGAAGGGAGGAAAGGAGGGAGGGTGGGAGAGAGAGAGAAAGGAAGGAAGGGAGAGAGAAAAGAAGAGAGAGGGAGGGAGAAATGAAGAGAGAGAGGGAGGGAGGGAGGGAGGGAGGGTGGGAGGAGGAAGGGAGGAAGGAAGGGAGGAAGGGAGGGAGAGAGAAGGGAAGAGAGGGAGGGAGGGAGAAAGGAAGGGAGGGGGGAAGGGAGGAGAAAGTCCGGTAGGGAGGGAGGGAGAAAGGAAGAGAGGGAGGGAGGAAGGTACGGATGGAGGGAGAAAAGAAGAAGGAAGGAGGGAGGGAGGAAGAAAGGAAGGGATAAGGGATGGAGGAAAGGGGGAGGAAAAGAGGGAGGGAGGGAGGGAGGGAGGGAGGGAGGGAGGGAGGGAGGAAGGGAGGGAGGAAGGGAGGGAGGAAGGGAAGAGAGGGAGGGAGGGAGAAAGGAAGATAGGGAGGGAGGGAGGGAGGAAGAAAGGAAGGGAGGGAGGAAAGGGGGAGGAAGAGAGGTGGGAGGGAGGGAGGGAGGGAGGGAGGGAGGGAGGAAGAAAGGAAGGGATGGAGGAAAGGGGGAGGAAGAGAGGTAGGGAGGGAGGGAGGGAGGGAGAAAGGAAGAGAGGGATGGAGAAAGGAACGGAGGGAGGGAAGGAGGGATGGAGGGAGCTGAGGGACAAAGAAAGGGAGTGAGGGAGGGAGGAAGAGAGGGAAGGAGGGAGGAATCGAGGAAAGGAGGGATGGAGAGGGGAGGGAGGGAGGGAGGAAGGAAGGGAGTGAGGGCGTGTGGGAGTGAAAGAGGGAGTGAGGGGGGAATTAAGGAAGGAATGAAAGGAAGAGGGAAGGTAGGAAGGAAAGGAGTGATGGAGGAAGAAAGAAGGAAAGACTGGAATTAAGGAATAAAAAAAAAATGAAGAAAGTGCAGGATTTTATTTTATTTTTTCCTCCTCCTGAGAGCGCCGCCAAGCCTCCATCTGCAATATATTCCACTCCCCTCCACCCTCTTCCCTCCATCTTATCTTGGCACCTCCTGGATGACGGGTCATCCCTGCATCCTGTCCACTGTCCTGAATCAGAAACAGTGTCGCAAGACCCCGCACATCCACAGTAAGGCCGCTTCATTTAATCGGCGACCCCCCCTCCTCCGTTCCCTCAAGCAGAAAAGAAGAAGACGGGGAAAAATCCCTTTGGGCTGTGTCAAAATATCATTCACACGTACTCTCTCACCCTCCCATCCCCCATACACTCCCCCTCATGCATCACAGCAATCATCCATACACAACCATTCTCCACTCACTCCTATCTTCTGTCTTCTCCCGTCCTTCCTCAACCGACATTCGCCTCTTTCTCAATGCCCCTTTTACCCCATCCATCCATCTCATCCTTGGTAGCTCCCTCATGTTCACTCCTTCTACCTTTATCTTCAACACCTCTTTTACTCATTTTTCTTCATACATTCTTTCCATGTGTCCAAACCATCCCAATACTCTTTCACCCACCCTATCCCCAAACTCTCTTTCCAGCCCCGCTCTCCTCCTCACCTCCTCGTTTCTTACTCTATCCAGCCTATTAATCCCTATCATACTTCTTAGGCACCTCATTTCAAGCACACTTGAACTCCTCTATTCCTCTCTTATGTTCCATGTTTCTGTCCCATACATGCTGTCGACACTCCTTTACACAATCTCCTCTTAGCATCCATTCCCAAATGCCTATTTCTCATTACATTTTTCAATCCCCCAAGGCATTTACTTGCTTTTCTCAATCTACATTCTACCTCCACCTCCATTCCTCCCTTTCCCGCAACACTCGCACCCAAGTATCTCAAGCTATCCACTTTCTCCACTCTCTCTCCCTTAATACTCGCTTCCAATTTGCTGCCATATTCTTCCCTTGTACATCTCATCACCTTACTTTTACTCACATTTATCTAAATTCCTTCTTTCGCATACCTTCCCAAACTCTGTCACTAACATCATCAATCCCTCCTCTAATCCTGCTACAAGCGCACTGTTGTCAGCAAACAACAACTGACTTATCTCCCACTTTTCTCCATTTCCTTTAACCATCTCCAATCCCCGACCCATTACCCTTCCGTTTACCTCTCGAACCACCCCATCCATGTCAAGATTGAACAGTCAGGGCGACATAACACATCCCTGACGAAGTCCCACCTTTACCTCAAACCACTCATTCTCTCCGTTTCTAATTCTAACACAAACCCTACTACTCTCGTAAAAACTCTTGGCTGCTCTTAAAAGCTTTCCTCCTATCCCATATATCTGTAATACCTCCCACAGTGCTTTCCTGTCTACCATGCCATAAGCCTTTTTCAAATCCATAAAAACCAAGAAAATATCCTTAACTTTTCCTAAAGTTTTCTCACATACCTGCCTTACCACAAAAATCTGATCCACGCAATCCCTACCTGTCCTAAACCCACACTGTTCCCCACCAATTACTCCCTCTGTTCCTCTCCTAATCCTCTCAGTCAAAACACTCCCATAAGCCTTCCTAACTACACTCAATAAACTGATCCCTCTGAAACTGTTACACTCACACTTGTCCCCTTTTCCCTTGTAAAGTGGAACTATATAAGCACTCCTCCAGTCGCTCGGCACTCTACCCTCCCTTAAACAAACATTAAACAACCTCATTAGCCAGTCCACCAACCCTGTGCCTCCATTTTTAGACACTCCACACGACACCCATCCAACCCAGATGCATTACCTACTCTCATATTTTTAATAACTGCTTTCACCTCATCTTTCCTTTATTTCTACTACATTTTCTTCACTTATTACTGTCATTTTCTTAGCGCTTCCCACTGCAACTACCTTTCCCTCCCTATCCTCCTTCACATTTAGCAACTCCCTAAAATACTCTGCCGTCTCTTCCATTATCATCTCTCCATCCGCACCTTTTACCTTTTCTCCTCTACTTGATTCGCCTCCCCTTCCTCTCTTAATTTCTTTCCAAAACATCTTTTTATTACTTTCAAATTTTTCTGTCATACTCTTACCCCATCTCACATCTGACCTCTCCACTTTGCCTCCTTTATCTTATGCTTTAATTCTCTTCTATTTTCTTTGTGCCTCTCATATGATTCTCTTGTCCCATTTTGTAACCAATCTGTGAATGATTGCTTCTTCTTTTCTACAACCTTCTTTGTTTCATCATCCCACCACTCACTACCTTTACTCCTATTTCCTCCCGTCCTCCTTGTTCAACATACCAACTTTGCACACTTTGTGACTCCCTCCTTGAACCATCCCCATGCCTCCCCCACTCCTAATTCTACTCTATCCTTCACTCCTTCCCACTCCTCTCTCAGCTTCTTCTTGTACTCCTTTTCTTTCTCAATTCAGCGGTTTACTTTAAGCATCTCCCTACCTTCTGTCCTTCTCTTTCTCCTTCTATCCTCCACTCTCAACTTACCTTCAACCAAAAAATTATCTGAGATTCCCCTACTCTCTCCCCTTAGAACAGGGACATCCAAAACTCTCCCTACTATTATTGTAGTCCATGAACGCCTTATCTATCTATCAATAAATTCATCATTGCGTTGATGAAAAGAGACGAATATCTTAAACTAAACCTCCGATTGTCTGCCGACCCTTCCTACCCCTCTTCTCCCCTTCTCCCTCCCCCACCGCCTCCACCACCCCTCTTTCCACTTCCCCCTCTAGTAGTGCCAATGCCATCACGGGCCAGTGGAAGACTGCGTGCGAAGCCTCGGCTGCTGCCTCTCTCCGCCACCCGAAACCCCACCATCCCTTGATGCTGGAGAGAGAGAGAAAGAGAGAGAGAGAGAAAGAGAGAGAGAGAGAGAGAGAGAGAGAGAGAGAGAGAGAGAGAGAAGAGAGAGAGAGAGAGAGAGAGAGAGAGAGAAGAGAGAGGAGGGATGGAGGGAGAGAGATAGAGATAGAGATAGAGAGAGAGAGAGAAAGAGAGAGAGAGAGAGAGAGAGAGAGAGAGAGAGAGAGAGAGAGAGCTAGCTAGCAGTGTGTGTTGTGCTGTATTGTGTTATATGTTGAGAAAGATCAGGTGTTTCAAATGAGAGAGAGAGAGAGATAGAGATAGATAGAGAGAGAGAGAGAGAGAGAGAGAGAGAGAGAGAGAGAGAGAGAGGGAGAGAGGGAGAGAGGGAGAGAGAGAGAGAGCTAGCAGCGTGTGTTGTGCTGTATTGTGTTATATGTTGAGAAAGATCAGGTGTTTCAAATGACGGCCAGTAGAAGGAAGCGCGTACGTGGGTATGTACGTGTACGTGTAAGTATTTGCATATGCATATGTGTATGTATATATATGTGTGTGTGTTTGCGCGCGCGCGCGAGTGTGTGCGTATGTGCGCGTGTGTTTATATAATTGTAGCGTTTACTATAGGTGACAAAGCAATGCTCCCTAGCTCAATTTGAGCCAGCAGGTGGTACGAAGACAAGTAGGCATTATCACCTTGTAAAGCCTTTGTAGGATGACGTAGAGTTTTGTTGATGTGTATGTGCAATTACACGTACAGGGATTACGCAGACACCACGTGAGGTGCAATGCTTCCTTACCACAGTTGTGTGAGTGAGCAATAATATTCTGTGAATGGTACCTCTGAGTGCAAAGAACTTCTTGTTACTCGTCATTAGTGTATTTTTGATTGATGGAAATGTACTTACTGTAGAGAGATATCAAGGATGAAGTAAAGAAAAAAAAAAAAAAAAAAAGGCTCCGGAATTATAGCTTCAGGAGGTATAGGGCAAGTAACCTCTTTTTATTTATTTATCTATTTTACCGGAAGGAACCACCGCAGTGGATCTAGTTCATCCACTTCTTCTTGTCCTCCTCCTCCATCCTCTCCTCCTCCTCCTCCTCCTCCTCCTCCTCCTCCTCCCCCTTCGCTACAGTAGCCTTTATTCACATTTTTCTTCACCGCATCCATGCAGGAAAGCTCTCTGGTCTCCCTATTCTCCTGCGTGGTGGCTGGCTCCATCTTCAGTGGCCTTCCCCCCCCCCCCGCCAGACTCCCTCCTTGCTCTTCCTCTTCACGTGTCCAAAACACCTAAGTCCCGACGTTCTTGTCTTTTCTCCGAACCTTACGAGATGTGTCATCCCCTTTCTGAGATATGGGTACTAGTCATTACTCACCTTGTCCACTGTCGTCACTCCTAAAGAAAATAAACTCTTCAGCATCTTCAGTTCTGCCCCTTTCAACTCTGCCTCCTGTCAATTCACAAGGGCTACTGTCTACTGGATGGCTAATCTTGCTTCCGTCCTCACATGGATCCTCTTCTTCTCCACCCATTCTACCTGACTGACGCTCTTTTTATCACTTTCCTATTACCTTCTTCAGTCACTTTATACCTTTGATTTAAAATATCTAAGGACTTACTCTTCCATCACCGGTGCAATCGTACTATTTCATTGCTTCATCTCTTTCACGGGCATATCATTCCTCTCTGCCACGTGCAGCGTCTCCCGCTGTCCACGCTCGCTTCCACCTGCCCCTACCTCTCACTGCAGATCATCACGATGTCGTCGACAAATACCGCGGTTCGAGGGTCTTCGAGTTTGACCTCACCCGTCGAGACGACGTCCATCACCTTCGTTTAAGGGGTTGCACATCGGGGTGCTAAAGGTTGTACCATCCGGTACAACTCCGGTACTGGTTCCAAGACCAGAGGAGGAGTACGCCTCCGTGAACTGGCACTCGGTCCCGGGACCAGGGGGGCAAAACATACCGGTAGGAAAATTTTCGGTCCGAACTGAAGGTGACTTTTGAAGAAGTGGGAAAGTTAGTGTGGAGGGGAGGGGGGGAAGGCCGCTGCGTCACTGAAAGCTGTCTGGTGCAGAATCTCCTGCCAGACGGCGAGGAAGAACAACGATAATGATAATGCCAATTCAGAATGAAGTGCACCGGCTAAGTAACCACATGATATTCATCAAAGAGTCCAAGATTAAGCCTTTCAGTGCGGAGAAAGGGGGAGGGAAAGAGAGAGAGAGAGAGAGAGAGAGAGAGAGAGGGAGAGAGAGAGAGAGAGAGAGAGAGAGAGAGAGAGAGAAGGGGAGAAAGGGGGAGGGAGAGGGAGGGAGAGAAGGAGAAAGGAAAAGAAAGCGGGAAGGAGAGGGGATATGGAAAGTCGTAATGTTAAAAAGAATGAAAGTTTTATAAAGAAGAAATGGCTAGTCTTTATCACTTAGCCATAAAGCAATGTGTTATTTTTGGATGCTATTATTTGTAATTATTTAGAATTGTGAAAAAAAAAATCTTATATGTTCTGTAGCTGGCCCCTGTGTGCCGTGACCTTTGATTTATTTCCTCAAGTGTCAGTTTTCTACTGTTTCTGTACCAAAGAAGGGACAGACAGACAGACAAACACACTAGACAAAATTAGTCAAAAATAGGCTCTCAATATTCAGAGCCTCCTTTGGTGGCCTCACCTACCCAGAAATTTGTAATAAACAAGTCCTGAAATGCCATCATTTAACAGTTGCAGACGTCATTAAGTCCTCTCTCTCTCTCTCTCTCTCTCTCTCTCTCTCTCTCTCTCTCTCTCTCTCTCTCTCTCTTTCTCTTCTCCTTCTTTCTCTTCTCTCTCTTCTCTCCTCTCCTCTCTCTCTCCTCTCTCTCTCCTCTCTCTCTCCTCTCTCTCTCCTCTCTCTCCTATCTCTCTCTCTCTCTCTCTCTCTCTCTCTCTCTCTCTCTCTCTCTCTCTCTCTCTCTCCTCTCTCTCTCTCTCTCTCTCTCTCTCTCTCTCTCTCTCTCTCTCTCTCTCTCTCTCCTCTCTCCTCTCTCTCTCATTTTCACTCTCTCATAACCAACAAAAGTAATACATTTTACGCTGAGGTCGTCGGATTTACCAGAGCTAGAAACTGCATTGATGGCATATTACCACCATCACCACCTCCTTTCCGTTTGGCTGGTATGAGCCAAAAAGTTACTTTGTAATGGCACCTCCGTCATAATTATTCCCCAATCATATGTACGTGCTCTGGGGAGGTGCCGTAGTTCAATTGGCAGAGCAATGATCTGAAAAATAGAGGGTCATTGTGTATACATCACTATAACCACATCACCATTCCCATAAATCATGTGAGCGGTGTCACAATCATCACCCAGACATTCTGTCGCCAAGACATCCGCTCTGACAGGAAAGCTGACCCAGCACTTATCGAGCACTCGGAACCAAGATACACACACAGACATACGAACGCACACATAAATGCGGTCAATCGCCAATTCCGAATAACACACGACAACACAGTAGTAATCAACCCTTGCCCCCTGGATATATTATACATTATAAAAAGGGATATAAGAAATAATTTATGAACTAACAACAACCATGTAAAGGGCCGGATTTTCCTATTAAAATTGTTTTCAAGGTGACTAAAGAGCACCTCAGAATTCTACAGACTCAGCACTTCCGCCCCACAAAAACGGAGTGCAGAGCTCCAGGAGCGGTCGGTGTCTGACGTGCCCTGTGTATCATAGTGTATAGAACTGTGCGTGAACTGTGTAAATAAAGTGAAGAAACTGAACATTGTGATTTGTAACCCCAGGGGGGTTGGTTACATTCTTGGTTGAAGAAACTGAACATTGTGATTTGTAACCCCAGGGGGGTTGGTTACATTCTGGTGGCAGCGTAAACCGCATCCCATTTCCTCCAAAGAGACTAGTACCTTGAAACCACCTGATTCTATTCAGCCCCAAGCAAGCCAGCCACGTCCACCATTGAGAAGGACGAGACTTCTGCCTACGTAGCAGACATCGCCTGCCCTTGACTTCTCATCAACCACACCAATACACAAGTACACAATAACGGGCATCGTCATCACCGACTCCAAACTACCTAAAAGCTTATAAAGGTAACACTAATAATTCTATCCATCATTCTTACTATTTTATTATATTAATAATTCTCGTCTACCCCCTAAAATCCCCTTGATACTCGCTTTTCTTTTCCATTCCACGCGAGCATCATACACCTAGACTTCATGTACCCAACCATAATCAACCCCATATAGAGGAAATAGCACCATCAATTAACGTATATCACCAACAACCCATGCTGAATTTCATCCAAGAATCTTACGTCTGGTAACACCCAATCTACGGACTGCGACAGCCACACCTAACGGTAGCTGCACAGCTATCTACGCTTACAATCATAAAATACATTTATAAGGTACTGTAATGTTGAATACAGTTACGTAAGTTTTAAATGTATTTTACCAATTTATAACTCAACACGAGCTTAGGTACCCCATTAATCATTAATAATTTGTACCTAATTATAATATATCTAAAGTCACAACAGACGAAACTCATTTTTTTTAAATAACAATACATCCACTAGTGTAAATTTTACTTCACAACAATAAATATTATTATAGTTAACATTTTAAAATCATTAAGATAACCAGTCATTTATCTTTGCAAGTACTAAATTAAGAAATTACTCACAACGTAACAAGTGCCTTTATAATTATATATGAATATTTTGTTTTACCCATTATATATATGTTGCATATAATTGTACATGTAATTTTTTTTTCTACAACTTAACTATTAAGTTAATATATATATCGTACCCAACAATAACTATCATATTACTCCTTTTTTGGACAATTTTATATGTAAATCATAATTACCTGTTTTATAAATTTACATATATGTGCATGCAATAATTTTTTTTAATTTTAACTATTACCTTCATATATATATATATATTACCTCATATTTACAATGTTATGACATTATTATCACCCCATTTATTATCCATTATGCCATTTTGATATGCATTTTATCAGTTAAGTGATTCTTGCTTGCATATTACCTATCGATAACTTATATCTCTCATCTTAACTAACTACTTACTATACCTGTTAGGTAATACATATTTAAAATCTTATCACATTATTATTAGATATATATTGTATCCCCATTGTATACCCATTGACGCCTTATACCTCCCCTCTTCTCTAACTATAACACACTATCTCTTAGGTAATGCATGCATCTCTAGTTAGACACTAACATGGCTTCAGGAACGAGATCCAAAGTCAGGAATATGATTGACTCATTCCTTTTTCCACAGAAAGAAAAGGAACCCCCCAGTGACATCGATCATTCCACACCCAAATATTCTCCAAATATTCCCGAGAATAACGTTGACAACCCACACATAGAATATGCCTCACCCCACGAAGAACTGCTTGACGCAAACCAACCACTCTTACCACAACCCCAAGTTGCCCCTCATGTAGACCCCCAACAACAACCCCCCCACACCTCACCACAACTCCAAGTTGCCCCTCATGTAGACCCCCAACAACAACCCCTAAACCCCACAACCCATGCATACGAGAACTTAGCCTTCCCTTCTCCCAACTTCACGTCAAGTCAAACAGCCTTCACCCCACATCCCTACCCAGCACCTAACCTTGCCCCAAATCCATCGCAACATCCTCACCCACAACTCCAACCTACAATAATCAATAACTACCAAACTATCTCCCCTCTAACCGAAATCCCCACCTTCTCTCAAACTAGTGGACTCTCCATCACTGACTTCCTGACGGCATGTGACCTTTTTTTCTCAAAAAATCCAAACTACTCTGACTTAGAAAAGATAAATCTATGCCGCCAGAAAATAGAAGCATCAGACGAGCATAGATCCACGGCTCGGATGCTTGATAATCTGATCGCAGGCGGAATCACATACACTGAATATAAAACACACCTCTTTAATGTCTTTCAGAACAAACAAACAAACAACATTAACTTTCTCCTCACATTTCTAAACAACACTAGAACTCAAAAACAGACTAACATCAAAGACAATGTTGCCAATGCAATAAAAGAAATTAGGGAAAATCTAGAAAACCAAAGCCCTTGGACCTTCACAGACCTCTCAGGAAAGAAAGCAATGACTTTAGAAAACCTATACACATTACTAGAGATAGGCCTTTATCTTTCCCAACTCCCACCAAAGTGTCAAAAAGAGGCAAGTAGAAGGGATTTAAACACCAGAAACCCATTAGCTTATAATTATATCTTAGAGATAACCAACGCTTGTAACATTTCCCTCTCTGACCAGCATCATTATGCTAGACTAAATAGCCTCCAGTCACACCAGGCCCCTAGCTCCAATATAGCACAACCATCAACCTGGTGTTCCTACCATCTTTCAACAACTCACAACACCAGAGACTGCATACAAAAACAACAAATACAAGCACCAAACCGCACTGCCCCTTGTTCGGTTCATGGAACAACGACACACACGGATGCCCAATGTAAAGCACAGCAACACCAACAACCACAGACACGACACCGCACCACCCCTTGCTCAGTTCATGGAACTACCTCCCACACAGATTCCCAATGTAGAGCCCAACACCAAACCCAACCACCCACGCACCCCCCACACCACTCAATACATCAAGACCAACACGGCCAGGTAAATACTGCAACCTACACAAAACCACAACTCACTCCAACGAGGAATGTTCTCAACAAAGATCACAACCACATCCTCATCAGAGAACAAACAAACCAGTAACGGCATCACAACAAACACCCTCCTCCCACACAACACACACAACTCAACACCAATTGGGGGAACGTGTACCAGCCTCACGCACCAAACCACCATAGGAACGTCCGACACACCACACAACTATATCACTCTAAAGGTAAAACTAGATCAAATAAGTGTTGACATGATGGTTGATACAGGCACAAACCTGAACCTCATACCCAGAGCTCTCTACGAAGCACTTAATGACCCACCCCAAATCCAGTACTCCAACACAGAAGGCCTACTGATAGAAGGAAGTACCATATCGCTTCATGATAGGATAGACTTAGATATAGAAATTAACAAATCCCAGGTAGGCCTCACATCCTTCCACTTAGCTGATGAATGGAGTCTCGACCAACAAGGTATAATAGGTTTAAAGTCCCTACGGGACTGGAAGGCAATAATTAACTTAGATACCAACAAAATCTCCTTCCAAGATGTAAATGACATCTCCAAAACTCCTGAAACACCCGACCCAGACACACAACCCCTTTCATGTCTATCTAGGTTAAATAACCCCACTCCAACTAAGAGCTACTCTTTCCGCCCACCCCCTTATGTCCCCTCAAAAGCACTGATGTCTAATCAGTCATCATACCCCCTAGACATTCAATAACAGTTCCACTATACATACCTGGAGCAATAGAACATCAGGATGTCATAATTGACCCAGATACGTCAAGAATAAATAACATAACCCTAGAATCTTCATGGGATGTAGTGTCAGAAAATAAACACACCCTAGCTATGTTAACGAATCTCTCAGACCAACACCGCAAAATCAGAAAGAACACAAACATTTGTTCAGTCCACCTCCATAATTCCCCAATCCAGGAACCACTCCCTCAACACATCAACACTGTAGGACATACACAAAACCTCACCCCTATCCACCCCAACCAAATAACGACATCAGCCGACGGAGAGATACGTAACAAGCTACTAAACCTCCTCCAAAGGAATAGATCGGCTATTGCCTTAGAAGGCGAACCTCTAGGCAAATGTGATATAACTAAACACCACATCCAAATCCCCCCCAACACCACCCCCTGCTTACCGCATACCCCACAGTAGGAAAACACAAGTCAACAACAGTGTGCACGAGATGTTACACCAAGGTGTAATTTCTCACTCAGACTCACCTTGGAACAGTCCCCTCTTCCTAGTCCCTAAGAAAGACGGAACCCTACGCCCTGTTGTAGATTTTAGGAAAGTCAACCACCTAACTCAATCTGACCCACACCCACTCCCCGCCATGCAAGATGTCTTACAATCAATAGGTAACGGAAACTCTGTATTTTCCACAATTGACCTTAAGTCAGCCTTCTGGCAAGTGGAACTGACAGAAGAATCAAAACCCGTAACTGCATTCTCCACAGATAAGGGACATTTCCACTTCGAGCGCATGCCCTTTGTCCTTAAGAATGCCCCCTCAACCCAACAGAGATTAATGAATCGCATTTTCAGCGATATGATAGGAATCTCATTATTCGTCTACTTAGACGACCTCATCATCTATAGCCCCACACAAACTGACCACCTCCATGTACTAGAGATTGTCCTAAAAAGACTCAAAAACACCGGATTGAAAATCCAACTAGGAAAGTGCAAATTCCTACAGACGGAACTCACCTTCCTAGGCCATAAGGTAGACGCCCAAGGCATCCATACCACCACAGACAAAATAGATGCCATTGCATCCTTCCCAACCCCTAGAAACGCGGATGAAACAAGAAGTTTCGTAGGATTAGCCTCATACTACAGACACTTCATTCAAAATTTTGCACACATAGCATCCCCTCACCAAATTCACAAGAAAAGGCGAGACATTAAAATGGTCTGAAGCGGAACAGACAAGCTTCGACACCCTTAAACATGCTCTTACCACAGCTCCTGTCCTAGCCTTTCCTGACATGAAGAAAGAATTCCTTCTTTACACCGACGCCTCCTCTAAAGGAATAGGCGCAGTTCTACAACAGAAGGATGAAAACGGTAAAGAGCACCCCATTGCATACGCAAGTAGAGTACTAAATAAGCCTGGAAGTAATTATTCAACAACCCACAAAGAAGGGCTTGCATTGATATGGGGTTTAAAACATTTCAAATACCTCATACTAGGATACAAGATAAATATCTTTACAGACCACCAACCCCTAGTCTACCTCTTTAACTCTAAAGACCTACATGGCAGAATTGCTAGGTGGAAAACCACCTTACTAGACTTTGACCCTAAAATCACATACCTAGCTGGAAAAGCTAACGTAGTAGCCGACTCACTAAGCAGACAAATCCACATATCCACCTTAACAAAAACAACCTGTATTCCTATGCAAGACCTTAGAGAAGAAACAGACAAAGACCCGACATGGTCTAAGGTAAAACACCATCTACTTTCAAGAACACTCTTACAGTTCCGACCACCTGTCCCTATAGAGGAACTCAAACTTGTCGACGGAATCATAAGGAGAACCACTAACGACAGAGAAGTTACTGTCATCCCCAAAGGCCAGTTCCCAAGGTCCTACACATATGGCACGACAGCGCAATGGGAGGCCACTCGGGCAGGGATAAGACACTGAATACTGCTAGGCACTCATATTTTTGGATAGATATGAAAAAAGACATAACCACACATATAGACCAATGTTTGACTTGCAACCAATTCAGAGGACCTGACCCCAAACAACTCAATATCAAAGACATCCCACTCCCTGCTGAACCATGGGAAACACTTGGCATTGACCTACTGAAAATGCCAACGAGCCATCAAGGTTCCAATTATGTACTCACGGCAGTCGACTATCTGTCCAAATACACCATCCTAGTCCCACTACAAGACAAAACAGCAGAGACTGTGGCCAAAGCATTGGTTAATAACATATTCTGCAGGTATAATATACCAAGACAAATGCTGTCTGATAACGGTTCTGAATTCAAGAACGAAGTAATGCGCGAAATAGCACATTTATATAACATGAATCAAACCTTCGCCACTGCCTACCATCCACAAGGGAATGGACTTGTTGAACGCACAAATAGAAAAGTGCTTGAAATCCTCAGACCTTTGGCCAACGATCTTTCGGATAGTTGGCAAGATTGGCTACCCCAGGTACAAGCTAATAT
>NC_134813.1:18566677-18583229 GCF_046742065.1 Oratosquilla oratoria
TTATATATATATAAAAACACACACACACACACACACACACACACACACACACACACACACACACACACACACACACATATATATATATATTATATATATATATAAATATATACATACATATACGAACGGGTCAGGTTGACATTAGAGCCTCACAACCTTTCCTGGTTCCCTCCCTGACCTCATACTCTTTGTATATATTCTTGTGTACTTTTTCTTTTCTATGTACCCTGAGGATGTCTGAATAGACGAAAGCGCTTGGTCATCAGTTTTTCTTTTTCCTTGTTTTTTTCCGCATATTTAGAATCACGAGTTTATGTGATTTCTCATGCATATATATATATATATATATATATATATATATACATATATATATATGTATATATATATATATGTATATATATATACATATATACATATATATACATTCTGCATGCCATCCATCCAATCCAGGTGCCTTACCTGCTCTCATCATCTTAACAACTGCCTTCACTTCGTCTTTCCATATTTCTCCTCCATTTTCCTCACTCATCACGGTCATTTTCTTTGCGATTCCCACTGCAACTAAATTTCCTTCCCTATCTTCCTTTACATTTGGTAACTCCCTAAAACACTCTGCCAATCTTGCTCTAACTGCCTTGACCTCATCTTTCCTTTATTTCTCCTCCATTTTCCTCACTCATCACGGTCATTTTCTTAGCGCTTCCCACTGCAACTACCTTTCCCTCCCTATCCTCCTCCATATTTAACATCTCCCTAAAATACTCTGCCCACCTTCCTCTTACTGCCGTCCCTTCCATTATCATCTCTCCATCTGCACCTTTTATCTTTTCTTCTCTACTTGATCCGCCTCCTCTTATTTTCTTAATTTCTTTCCAAAACGTTTTTATTATCTTTTCTTCTCTACTTGATTCGCCTCCTCTTCCTTGTTGGCTCGGACGAAAGACTTCCACATGATCTTCTTCTTTCGGAATGACCTCCCATTTACAATGTCAATGATTATGTCAAGGTCGAAGTAGCAAACTTCAATAATCTTTTCAAAAGAATCCATAATACTCTTCATCTAGGGACGAAATGGTCCGTTTGCTTAACAAATCGGCCAGAGTTTATACTCTTGAAAATGAAGACATTGTTTACAACTTCAACCACACTCCTATCCCCACCTCGAAGCTTTCCCCTAAATTCTCTGGACCCTATCGTATCTTTGGACACGAGTCAAAGAACAAAGTCAAAGCACTTAGTTTACACGATCTTACGGAGACCGTCTTGCACCAAAATCATATTAACCCTGGAACCACATCGCTGTTTTTGACGAACGTGAACCACATCGCCGGGAGAATTTTACCCTTTTTTGGAAAAAAAAAATGCTTAACTTCAAAACAGGTTTATTATAAAGTAAACATTGAAAGAATAACTCTTAAACTTTAGAATGATGATATGTAAACTTAATTAGTACTTTGTGTTAACCCTGCTCGTGATTTAATGCAAAGTAAGGTAAAATCCCTAAACGAAAAGTGTGTGCATGCGCGCGGGAGAAAATCTCCCTGCGATGTGGTTCAAGGGTTAAAAGAGTCCCCTATAGCCTCGACATAGAGAGAGACTGTTCCCTTCCCTCGCTATGATCCTCGCAATCGAGCGACAACTTTATAAATGTGTATTTTTGCCTTGGTGAACGGAAATAACACCTACTTCCGCATGCTCATACAATTAAGTATATTTCATTTTATTCATGAGTATTTCCCGATACCATCATTATTCCAACATGTGTATGTATCTTCATGCCAAGGCTCTGCAAAAGGCCTTGTTTTGTTTCTTGTCCTTCATGAGTACCAGTCTAATTGAGGACAGTGAGTAGTAGCTGGCCGAGCTGCTGTTATCAACCCTTTCAATATCCAGCGTGCACACGCATGCACACACACGCATTTGGAGCGAGAAGTACTCCAACGTCTTCCAACCAACTCTCCAGGAACCATCTATTGTTCCTCCAGATCTTAAGCAAAGGACATTCAGTTGTTCCGCGTGACCCAAAGATCCGGCTTCCAGGCAACACCTGCTTGAACAATAGACCTCGCCAGCGCTTCGGGAAAAACGCCCTGACACCTGCGTCGGGCAAAAGAGAGCGCGCTCCTCGACTACAATGAAAAAGGCGTCTGTCCGGCGCCTGTCATCGTCGCTGAAACCCGACGCGAAGAAACCTTTTTTATGTACCCGATCAGTATATATATATATATATATATATATATATATATATATATATATATATATATATACATATATGTATGTATATGTGTACAAACATACACACACAGACACACACACACACACACACACACACACACACACACACACACACACACACACACACACACACACACACACACCACACACACACACACACACACACACACATATATATATATATGTGTATATATATATATATATTATATATATATATATATGTGTGTGTGTGTGTGTGTATGTGTGCGTGTGTGTGTATACATATACATATATATATATATAATATATGTGTGTGTGTGTATGTGTGTGTGTGTGTTTGTGTGTAGTGTGTATATATACATATATTTATATATATATATATATATATATATATATATATGTATATATATATATATATATGTGTATATATATGTATATATATATATATATGTATATATATATGTATATAAATATGTATATATATGTATATATATATGTGTATATATATGTATATATATATGTATATATATATGTATATATATACATATATATATACATATGTATATACGTATGTGCATGCCTGTATGTGTATGTGTGTGTGTGTGTGTGTGTGTGTGTGTGTGTGTAGTGTGTGTGTGTGCGTATATAATGTAATACACTAAGGTGATACAATATGTATGTTTGCAGATTTCATAAAAAAGATGATCCGTGTAAAGAGAATTTATTGACACACATGGAAGGTGTTTAGACTACAAAGAGAGAAGGTAAAGGAAAAGGAGGCAACACTGCCACTCCTCACCCAACACCACCACCACCACCACCACCACCACCACCACCACCACCACCACCACCACCACCACCACCACCACCACCACCACCACCACCACCACCACCACCACCACCACCACCTTCCGACCCTCTCGGCGAAGAAAAATGGGCGTCTGGTAAAATGGAGAGTGGAGAGAGAGAGAGAGAGAGAGAGAGAGAGAGAGAGAGAGAGAGAGAGAGAGAGAGAGGGGGGGGGAGAGGGGCGGGAAAGGATCAAGGGCCTGAGTCACCACTACACCTCCGCAAGAGCAGTAGTCGGAGGGAGTTGCCACGTGCGTTCTGCAGATGGATCTGTACACGCACGTACGCACACACACACACACACACACACACACACACACACACACACACACACACACACACACACACACACACACACACACACACACACACACACTGTTATAATCCCCACTGTCATCACAGTGCATAAAAGTTATAGTAATGAACTGATACTTAGTTCAATTTGCAATAATTAGTATCCCAGGAACGAATGAGAATATGACAGAAAAAAACATAATTAGGTTTATTTAAGTTTATAGTTGTTTACATGAATGTTAGACTAAATACGCAAAAATCACTTGTAAAGCGGATTACAAGATCCACGATGCTCATTTTTAAAGCCAAAACAAGAGCAATAGGTTTAAGATAAAAAGTCCGGCCACCAAGCAAGCAAGAAGTGCAAAAGATGACAAGTACAACACTTAAGCACTGGGAAAATCCGTGTCTGTGGATAAAACCAAAATACAAAATACAACAGGTTTGAAATAAAAAGTCCGGCCACCACGCAAACAAAAAGTACAAAAGGTGACACATGCAGCACTTAAAAACTGGGAAAAATCAACTTACGTAAGCGACAGCACCCTTGGGTAGAAAAAAAGCCTCAAAGTGACTCTGACCTGCATTTACATAGTATACAGAACATGAGGGTTGCGAAAAACCGCTATGACATGGGACTGGCAACCTAATGGCTCTAGCTAAGAAGCAGACGTGCATAACCTTTACTTACTAATCTTAAACATATTCAGAGCCCATTACATAACTTATGGGTCTCAAATCTTAGCCTAAAATATCAATTAAAAAGAATACAAAAAACAAAAAAAAAAAACAAATAAATAATAGACTATGACCCGGCAGTCTACTCGGATTGCCGGAGGAACTAAAATCACTTTAATTTTTAGTCAGTGAAACAAAGTGCGCTGACCTTAAACTAAAATACATACATAGGAGATGCGTGTAAAGACAATCCTCCTTGCATCCACACCGTACTTAAACTTACCAAAACTAGCAGATATATCTAAATTTCTAAATAGTGTTAGCACAGTCAACAGTCGAGGGAAACAAAGTTCAGTTTTCATAGGCTGGGTGAAATTTGATCACTGAGAAAGTTGTGGTGACCAGTCCGAAGTCCTTTCCAGGCCGACGCCTAGCCAGCCTAACATAGATAACAGCAGAAACAGGTGTGCGACTGCCAAAATCCCAGTGATGGGTGAAATAGAGTGACGACATACACAAGGACCAACTCTGACGTTAGAACTGTAGTGTGGGAACGGTGAAAAATATATATAAATGTTGAAACGTGACAACACAAACACGCGAGCGCGCGCACCACCACCACCACCATTATTATGACCACTACCACCACTACTACCGTTACCACCATCGCTTCCACCAGTACCACCACCAACAACGCCACCACCGCCACCACCATCACCATCGCCACCACCACAGCCACCACCACCACCGTCACCACCACCACCGTCACCACCACCACCGTCACGACCCATCACCATCATCGCCGCCATCATCGCCGCCACCACCGCCACCACCACCACTACCACCATCACCACCATCACCTCCACCACCACCGCCACCAGCACCGTTACCACCACCACTGACGCCACCACCACCACCACCACCACCATCACCGCCACTGCCGCCACCACCGCCCACTCGTCCTGAAGATCTTGGAAATTGGCAAAGGTGACTCTATGATGAAGCGATCAAGAATTTTTAGAATGATAAAAACCAATTTGCACCAATTAGCGGTGCCCAGCCCCGATTAGCTCTCTGCTTTGGCGCGAGAAGAGTATTTCAGTTCAGTATGGCAGGAAGAAGATTAGGAAACACACACATATATGTATATATATATATATATATATATATATATATACACAGTATATATATATATATATACACAGTATATATATATATATATATATATATATACATATAGTATATATGAATGTATACACAGTATGTGTGTGTGTGTGTGTGTGTGTGTGTGTGTGTGTGTGTGCTCTCGAGCGATCTGTTTCTATGGTCCTTCATGTACTATCTATTTTAGTTCAGAATGAATTTGTTCCTTTGAGTTCAGGTCTTATTCACGTCATTCCCTCTTCTGCCTTTTGCTTCTTTGGTTATGACTCTCGGTTTCCCCGCCATCTTGCAGTTTTGTACTGAGTTCAAAGATGAGACAGTCCCCCTCGAGTATAACTCGGAAGACCCTTTGGGAAACTTCGGGAGTTTCTTGCGGCCGCCGTCGGACGATTGTCATCAGGGTGAGGACGGATGCCACTTCCGATGCCGTTTTCTGAATTCGTTTTAACTCCGTCATAGTTTCTTGTTCTTTTTCTTGTTCTTGCTCCTGTTTTTGATCTTTGTTGTTCTTTTTCTTCTCATTGTTGTTGTTGTTATTCCCCTTCTTCTTTGTTCTAGGGTAAAAAAAAAAGTGGCAACCGGCAAACATGATCTAGAACTCAGATAACTAGAGACGTGAATTCCCTCCCCCACCGCAAAAAAAAAAACACACACAAAAAAAAAGAGAAGAAGAAGAAGGTGCACCAGCAAGGGAGGGGTGTGACTATGACTTCAGGGAAAGAACTTCTGCTTTGAGGAGACAGAGCGGCGGTTGAAGTCACAAGATTTCTTGGGCGCTGAGGAAGGTCGAGCCTGAGGGCGCACACCCTCCAACCGTAATACATACAGTAGAGGTGAGGTCCCGTGGCCTGTCACTCGGTCCAGGGATCAAAGAGGCAAAACATGCCTGCAGGATAAGTTTTGGTCAACATTGAAGCTGGATGAAGGAAAAGGAGTACGCAAACAAATAGATAAAAGACCATGGAAAGGTCAAGTAGGATTTTTAACTAAGGTACTGTTAAGTCCAGCTGGAGACATGCGCTGAGTATGAATGACACCCTAAGGCTACAAGTGACGTAATTGTCTACTTTTTTTTTTATTTTTTTATTTTTTAGCTATCATCAATAATAGTCCATCTCGGTATTTCGTCTGGTTATATATCATATGAGAGAATTTCGTTGAGGTTCTGGAGCTGCCCAGTGAAAGGGGTACTAATTAAGGCCTTTGGTCCTGAGATCGATTTAGTTACGGCGCTTACATTAATAATATAAGCTTGTTTGTGCACTACATGCATTAAACACACACACACACACACACACACACACACACACACACACACACACACACACACACACACACACACACACACACACACACACACACACACACACACACACACACACAATCACACACACACACACACACACACACACACACACACACACACACACACACACACACACACACACACACACACACACACACACACACACACAATCACACACACAATCACACACACACACACACACACACACACACACACACACACACACACACACACACACACACACACACACACACACACACACACACACACACACACACACAAGCACGAGCACATACATGTGGGGGTTACTGGTGTCATGGTAGCAGCCCTGAGTGCCAACTCAGGGATCTCGAGATCGGTCCCCGCCTACGACTTGAAAGAGATCACAACACTAGAAGCCGTCACTCTGACTCTCGAACAAGGAGTTAGGGTGTCCGTGTGTGTGTGTGTGTGTGTGTGTGTGTGTGTGTGTGTGTGTGTGTGTGTGTGTGTGTGTGTGTGTGTGTGTGTGTGTGTGTGTGTGTGTGTGTTTGTGTGGCCACAGCATTTACCCAGAGATGGGGCCACATGCGCTATGGAGCTCTTACTCATGAAGATAAAGAGAATAAGGAAGGAAGAAGAGAAAGAGAGAGAGCGAGAGATAGATAGATAGATAGATAGATAGAGATAGAGAGAAGGACTGGAGGATAAGGAAGGAGGAGGAGATAGATAAATAGGTAGATAGGTAGATAGAAAGAGAGAGAGTGGGAGATAGATAGATAGATAGAGAGAGAGAGAGAGAGAGAGAGAGAGAGAGAGAGAGAGAGAGAGAGAGAGAGAGAGAGAGAGAGAGAGGGCAGGAGAGAGAGAGTCGGTGGCAGAGGTAGAAAGAGACGTATTGCATTGCTATAATGGAGGTGATGGCAACGGAGGCAGGGAATGATTTATCGTCGTGGGGCTTCGCCTTTGAGGGTGACGGGGGAAAATAAGCATATTAAATGCCGGGTTTGATGTCATAAAAGTCTTGTGGAAGGGAGTGTGCTGAAGTAAGCCGTAATTCAGTGCCACATGTGTGGAGGGAGTGGAGGGGAGAGGGGGGGAGAGAGTTCTCCGAAAACCCTTTGAATCCAAGAACCTCCAAGAAGTAAGAAGATCGTGCCGGGGGTGATGTCACCATTCACGTGAGGAGGGCAAGGCTGAAGGCGTGGCGGCAGGACAAGGCTGAAGGCGTGGCGGCGGTGGCGGTGATGGTGGATGAGATTCTTTTTTTATTTTTATTTTTTTTATTTGGGAATGAAATGTCACCCATGTGGGGGAACCCGTCGAGTCACAGAATCTAAGAAATGATTAGATGTTTCTAAGATCCGGTTGAGCGTAACGAATTTACGAACTGGGTAAAACTGGGTTAGTCTGGGTTGTCTTGGTCTAGGTTGCAGTTGACCTTGCTATGACCTTGTGAGGTCACGGGTGAGCTAAACTTGTTTAAGATGATTTTTACTTGACCTCGTTAAACTAAACCTCCGATTGGGGGAGCGAGTCTTGCATAGGCTCGTCTGAGAAAGTCTCGAGTTAGCTTGACTGAAAAAACATAGCGTGCGTGTGTATGCGTGTAGGCGTATATGTATTTACCTAATTGTATTATACGGGAAGGGGAGCTATGCTCGTGGTGTACTGTGTGTATGTGTGTGTGTGTGTGTGTGTGTGTGTGTGTGTGTGTGTGAGAGAGAGAGAGAGAGAGAGAGAGAGAGAGAGAGAGAGAGAGAGAGAGAGAGAGAGAGAGAGAGAGAGAGATAGAGAGAGATCAGATATGAGCCTAGAAATATTTTTCTCTGATGAGCCTAAGACACGATCCAAGACTATGGTGAATCATCACAGCCATGCCCACCACACTCACACCCACACCCACACCCACACCCACACCACCCGCGCTCGATGACGTCAAAGGGAAAAGACCCGTTCAAAAGTGGTGGTGAGGATCACGTTTTCTTTGGTTTCTGGGCATTTCCCCATTTTCTATCTCACCCGATGTCGTCATACGCTGAGTCGTCCTCCCCGTCCCGTGAGCCTTTTGGTGATTTCCATTCGTCGTGTGATGTATTTGTGTCCTCCTTCTCTCTCACATTTCTTCTTTGTCATGGAAGGAAAGAAGGAAGAAAGGAGGAGGAGATACACTGGGCTCGATCATTATGCGGGGGTGTCGTGATTCAGGGGCCAAATCACAGACGATAAGCGGCGTCATAAGATCAAATGAACAGTGATAATATGTGTACAGACGCACGTAATCAAATAGTCTCTCTCTCTCTCTCTCTCTCTCTCTCTCTCTCTCTATCTATCTATCTATCTATCTGTATATCTCTCTTTCCCTCCCTCCCTCCCTTCTCCTTCCCTCCCTCCCTCCCCACCCTCTCTCTCTCTCTCTCTCTCTCTCTCTCTCTCTCTCTCTCTCTCTCTCTCTCTCTCTCTCTCTCTCTTCTCTCTCTCTCTCTCTCTCTCTCTCTCTCTCTCTCTCTCTCTCTCTCTCTCTCTCTCTCTCTCTCTCTCTCTCTCTCTCTCTCTCTCTCTCTCTCTCTCTCTCTCGTAGAGACATACATACACACACACACGCACACACACACACCCATGCATACACACACACACACACACACACACACACACACACACACACACACACACACACACACACACACACACACACACACACACACACGTACACACACACACACACACACACACACACACACGTACACACACACACACACGTACACACACACACACACACACACACACACACACACACACACACACACACACACACACACACACACACACACACACACACACACACACACACACACGTACACACACACACACACGTACACACACACACACACGTACACACACACACACACACACACACACACACACACACACACACACACACACACACACACACACACACACACACACACACACACACACACACACACACACAGAAGGGAAATCTTTTTCTGACTAGAATAGCATGGCCTGGGACTACCGAGAGAAGAGATGCTTGAGCTTCCTTCGCCGTCGTCGTCTGTGGGCTTGATGAAGGTCATTACTGAAGTCAGACTACGTCATGGCCATGCTACACATGATTTATAATTTTCATTTTTTTTTTTTACTTTAATCTTTCTTCTCATTTATTCATCAGATTTTCTCTATTTACTAATTTCTCTATTTATTTATCGATTTACTTGATTATTTCTTTCTCAATTTAGTTGTTTATCTTATTCATATGTTTTCTATTTGTTCATTAATTTATTTATTCATTTACTTAATCTTTATTTACTAGATAATTAATTTATTTGTGTATAACTTTATTTATGTTTATTTATTTATCTATATATTTGTTTATCAATTTAGTTATTTATTTATTCATTCATTTATAGATTTGTTTCTTATTCATCTATTTACTAACCTGTTTGTGTACTTACCATTCATTTATTCAATGTTTTCTTCATTATTTTTTGTTGTGATATTGCATCTTGTATTACAAGTGATATTCTAGCCAAAAATAGACTGTCCTTCGTTATGCGGAGGTCTCCAGCATTGGTTGAGTGTCCAATCCAGGATTAGAAATAAATAAATAAATAAATAAATAAATAAATAAATGAATAAATAAATAAATAAATAAATAAATGAATAAATAAATAAATAAGTAAATAAATAAACAAATAAATAAATAAATAAATAGATAGATAGATAAATAAATATAAAAAAATAGAATTGGATTGGACATGTATTCGCTCCTGCCCTTAATTGCGTTTGTGGGTGTCGGCTAATTGATTCTTTTTACTAATCAATTGATCAAGTTAATGTTTTTCTGTATTCATTCATTGTTTATTCATATATTTACTTATTCATCTCTTCATTTATTCATCCATGAAGTATTTATTTCTCTATTCAGAATTATATTGATTTATTTTTCTATTTATGCATTTATGATGCACTTATCTATCATTAAGCGCTTTGTCAGCATGTTTGTCCGTTACTTATTTCTTTAATTATTTATTTACTCTTTATCTATTTACCTATTTAGTTATCTGATAATTCAATTTATATGTATTTCATTTATCGACTTAATATAATTGTTTATTTATTCATTGAGAAATCCATTTACTCATTTATTTGTGTACTTATCCATAAGTAAATGATTTAATTTACTTTATTATTGATTTATCTATCTACTCGTTACCATTGTATTGTTTATTATATTTTTTTTCCTAATTCATTATTAGTATATTATGTCTTCATTTATTTCTCTGTCAACAACTTGTTTATTTTTTCATTGTCAACTTCTTTCTTTGATTATTGGTTAATAGATTAGTTAACATATGTATTTCAATAATCATTTATTTAGCTATTTATTTATTCATCAGTTTATTTACTTGTTTACTTGCTTATTTATTTATACATTTGCTACTCTATCTATATCTATCTATACACACACACACACACACACACACACACACACACACACACACACACACACACACACACACACACACACACACACACACACACACACACACACACACACACACATATATATATTTCAGAAAGAAATACGATTTTTAGGGTGTGTCCTTAATTCACACGCGCCTACCCACGCATATGGAGTGAGCGTGAACTCTACATCTTCAATGAACTCTAAAGAGATTTTCCATTGTCCTCGGATTTTCATCACAAGGGATATATCATTGTCCCCAGTAACAATGAAGCTCATCAACTGACTTGACAAACCTTCCGATCAGCGTATGGCACCTCTTGTATATATATATATATATATATATGTGTGTGTGTGTGTGTGTGTGTGTGTACATAATGTATAATATGGCAACAGCCTACTTGTACCTGTATAGATTTAGAATCTGGCAACCCCCGATCCTTCATCTGAGGTTACGTGTATTTGTAAACCAAAGAAGACTGGATCATTAAAGCAAAGACAACTCCCAGAGTTTTCCTCTCCAAAACCAGTACTCAAATGTAGATATCAACTAAGAATCTACATTTTGTCTGCGCTCTAACATATAAAAAAATGAATCTAATTTCGAACTAATTATCTAAAGAGAGTTGATTAGATTTAGGATGGGTTTAGAACCGTTTCTTTTTAGTGACAAAAATATTGGCTCAGGCAAGAGTTCTCTTGGATACTATATACCCGGTTTCTATTGCATTCACCAACACCGTGACGTGACATCACTGAAGCACCAAATAATAATGTCAGGCCACGTAGCACACGTCCTCTTTAGCCGGACGCCAACCAGGTTGATTGCTTGGAGCGCCGCGTCGTCCGCGCGACGGATACAGCTAATCAACGCTGCTCAGCGAGTCTCCGGCTCCATGAGCGCTTGTCCCACTGACGCCCTGTAGGATGGCAACTTGTCGCAGTGCCTCGCTTTTATATATATATGTATGTATATATATTTATATATATATATATATATATATATATATATACATATATACATATATACATATATATATATATATACATATATTACACATACAATCTCCATGACCGTCGCGCAGAGGATTCGAACCACTGCCAGTAGACCCAAGAGAGTCCACAGCACCCGCCTTTGACCACTCAACCACAGACGATCTAAAAGTGTACGAACTCGTAATCTATCTGATTACCGAGATTATTCACATATGTATATATTTATATATTTATTTATATATGAATATATATGGATCCCAGACTCCAAATCTTCACGTACATTGGACAACATTACAGTGTTGAAGTGCTCAACACAGTCAGGAAGTGGGAGAACTGTGAACTCAAGAAATGAGTCATCCGTGGCGATTTACATCCGAGTTCACAATCTTGTTACCATTATGCCCCCTGAAGAAGATTCCTGGACGGGAATCGAAACGTCGAGTAAATTGAGTCTGGTGTTTACCATTTTCCAATATGGGTCCCGCACTCCAAATCCTCACACATATATGTATGTACATATGTATATATATATATATATATATATATTTATATATATATATATATATATATATATATATAGACACACATATATATACTTATTTGTATATGTTTATTATGTATTGACACGCAGAATGAGATAGTGAAAGTGGGTCGATCCAGTATCAGTGGCGGTGCTAGGGGGAGTGGGATGGGTCTGACTGAAAAGGTGGGTGTGGAACCTGGAGTGATACCGAGCTGGAAGACTTCTGGACCTGGAAATCCACGATAAAGGGATGCCAGCGCTGGATTTGGAACGACGAAGATAAAAAAAAAGAAGAAAAAATGAAAAAGGAAGAAAGTGAGCAAAGTGGGTAATGTACAAGTGGAACAGGGAAAGGAAGATGCCACGAGAAAGTGGTTGTATAAATGAGTAATTAGACAAATAAACAGAGGAATGAGGTGTCAGGTCAGTGAGTAAGGGTTCAAGGCAATGAAGAAGAATCGTGAGATTCAGGTCTTAACGATTCATAGGACAAGGGAAGATTAAAGTCAAAGAAATATAAGGATAATGGTCATGGTCATGGTGATGTTAATAGTGGTATTGATGGTGATAGTGATGGTGACGACGACAGCGACTACGAGGAGGAGGAGGAGGACGAAGAGGAGGAGGAGGAGCAGGAGGAGGTGGAGGACGAGAAAGAAGAAGAAAAAAAAACAGAAAAGAAATACTATGAAGAGCAGATGGGCGAAAATAATAGACGACAAATCTTTCTGAAGAAAAAAATAATTGATGATAGAATTGAAATGTAAGAACAAGAAGCGCAAAAAAAAAGGAAAACATTAATAAGAAAGACGAGGAAATATTAAAAAAAAGGAAAGAAAAAAGAAACTAGGATGAGGAGGTGAATGACGAGTAAGAGGAGAAAGAAGAGGAAGAGGAGGAAGAGGAGGAGGAGGAGGAGCAGGAAGAGGGGAGCCTTGGGCCAAGGAAGGAAGTGTATTTGCAGTGCCAGACCTTGATTGGCGAATTAGCGGATGATCTGCCAAACAAGATCTTGACGCACGAAGAACATACCTGTGCTGCCAGAAGCAGGCAGCATGCAGGCCTCCTTGCCACCTTGCCACCTTGCTTGCTAGGTTGCTTGCATGCATGCATAATTGCCCGATGCCTGCCCGTGGCCTCCGGTGGGCCTAGCAAAGAACCCAACGGCGTCTGTGAACAGGGCAGGCACAGGTTCTGTCTGTCTCTGTCTGTCTCTGTCTGCCTACCTGCCTGCCTGCCTGCCTGCCTGCCTGCCTGCCTGCCCGCCTGCCTGCCTGCCCGTCTTTATTAGAAGGAAGCGTTTCGTGCCATCCAACTAGATCTATGACCCCATGTATGAGCTTCGACGAGCCCCTAGACACAAAATCCTCTTCTGGCGTTTAAAACCATCAATAAAGTGTGACGGACGGAGATTCTGACTACTTTTTCCCTTCCTCTTGTTCCTCTTCTTCTTCCTCCTCCTCTTGTTCTTCTTGCAGGGTTCGAATCTGAAGACGAGCAAATTGTTTAGCTCTCCAGCAAAGAAGACCTCTGGAAGGGAACGGTCCATCTTGGCCTGGAAGCAACTCTTCCAGTCCTCACCTCCCCAATCTAACCACCGCTGCCACTGCCACTCTCATTCCCCCTCCCCCTTCCTCTGCCTCTCCCTGTCCCTCTAGCTCTCCCCCCTCTTACTCTCGCTCCTAATCCCACACTCACTTCTGTCTTCTCCCTCTCCCTCTCTTGGTCAATTTCCCAGCGCTACTCACCGCTACTCCCCGCTTCCACTCAATTTCTACTCTCCCTCAACCTTTGTAATATCCGCCTCCCTCCCATTCCCTCCTTTTCCCTCCGTCATCCTTCATCTCCCTTCCTTTCTCCACTCTCTCTCTCTCTCTCTCTCTCTCTCTCTCTCTCTCTCTCTCTCTCTCTCTCTCTCTCTCTCTCTCTCTCTCTCTCTCTCTCTCTCTCTCTCTCTCTCTCTCTCTCTCTCTCTCTTTCTTCCACACCTTTCTCTTCCACCCCCATTCTCTCTTTCTTTCTCTTTCTCTTTCCTTTTGTTGTGGACATATTCGATTTTGGAACAGCCACTTGGGCTCGTTACTCTCAAAGGAAGCCGATTATTCGATCAGCTTAGCTGACTTTGTGCGAGAAGGCTGCAGCCAGCCAGCCAGCCAGCCAGCCAACCGCGCCCACGCCCACGCCCGGACCACAGCCGCCAGGGGCGCGGCGCCCTCGCCCTCGCTGCCTCTGTCGTCAGGTGAATTTTCAAAGAGAAATGGAGTCTTCTGGTGTTGTTGCTTGAGGATTACTTGACGTGTGAGCCAAAGCGTTCAATGGATCCTCATAATGATGATGATGATGATCATTAACACGTCTTGTTGTGGCTCATCTTTCACAAGATTCCTCTCAGATGGTTGATAAAAATCACTAAAGCTTTCCAATGATAAAGTTGATAAAGTTAGCCTTACTAGATAATAGGTTAGGCGATGTATTGAGAGGCCTGCCATCATCCACAAAGGGTTTACTTAAACCGAGGTTAAACCTTCGTTCGACCTTACTAAATCATTTCAGCTGCCGCCAGATTACAAAGGATTACAAAGGCGGAGCATGCCGACAGGAGACCTTTTGATCCATATCCAGGTCGGATGCGAAAAAAAATCATAATAATAATAAAATAATAAATAAAAACTATAATAATGTAAATAATAAATAAAATACATAAATAAATGCATAGGTATAGTTAAATAATAAACAAACAGGTAAATAGTAAATAATAATAAATTGACATATAACTAATAATAAATGAAAATCAGACAGACAAATGATAACAAAACAAAAACAAATAATATAAAATAAATTATAATCATTACAGCATCTTGCTTAGGTGTTTATCTAAATGATTCTTAAAGCTTCGAACTGAACTACATTGCACTACCTGTGCAGGAAGTTTATTCCATTCATTAACTACACGGTTGGCAAAGTTGTTTCTACCTACTTCTAAATTGAATCTATTTCCGGACAGTTTGAGACCATTGTTTCTTGTCTGATTCTCATTCAATGTGAAAATGTTGTCACTTTTGATGTTGTCAATTCCTTTTAAAATCTTAAAGACCTGTATCAAGTCACCTCTGAGTCTGCGCTTTTTTAGGGAAAACAGATTCATGTGTTTTAGTCGATTTTCGTATGATTTATTTTTGATATTTGGAATCAGTTTTGTGGCTCGCCGTTGTGCTCTTTCCAGTTGAGGAGATCCCACCCCCGCAGTGGAAGAGTGATTAGAAATGGGTGCCGTCTGCTTTGGGGGCTAATGCCAAATAAACGTTTGGTTGATCGTGGTGAAGAAAGGAGGGAGGAGAAACGTTGGGCTCGAGGGAATGTGTCACTGGGTTGAATCATACTCTCAGTGACGTCATCTGGCGTCGCCTTTTTTGAAGGAGAGGGAGGAGACAGTTGAGTCACATTTGTGTGTGTGTGTGTGTAAAGGGGGTGGAGGTGGCACATGTAACAGCAGCGAAGCCACCGACAACCCAAAAACCCGTCAACTGAACAACCCAAGTAATGATGTCTACAATCCCTTCGTTATCAAAGGTAGTGTGATGCCACAGAAATTGGTAAAATCACCTGGCGGCAGCCTGAATAAAAAGGAAACGTAGCAACCGATACGTAAGTGGTTAGGCGAGATGGTGTACAACCCTCTCAGGTCCAAGCGAAGGGTGCCACAAAACTAAAGGAAATAATTACAGAACAAATCACTCATAATAGGAACGTCATTCAAACAATCAGCCCCGGACTTGCGCGAGCTTCAACCTCTGATCCCTCTGGACGTTAGACCAGAGCGTCCCCACCCTGTTATTCACTTTTATATGAAGTGAGTGGCGTGGCGGGTTGGTAACGCTCTGGCTTCTCGTTCAGAGGGATCAGAGTATTTGGCTCGCGTAAGGCCAGGCCTGATTGTTTGAATGAAATAACTTGTTGCAGCCAAAAGAAGTGACATCAAGGAGTCTTGAGTCCTTGGCGGCGGCAATGGAACCTCTAAGACGGCACCTGGCACCGTAGAGGATCACAAGGAGAGCCTGAA
>NC_134813.1:18583729-18586229 GCF_046742065.1 Oratosquilla oratoria
CGAGATGGGCTGAATGGAGAAGGGAGACCAGATGGCTGAAGTAGGAATATGCCAGACATCAGCTGAAATTACACTTGATTAGCAAAAAGATAACGGTGAATCTTTTGTTCCTCTTAATACGTTCGGTTTCTGTTGTATATACATTTTTTTAGTATATCACATTTCTATTGGTAAATATGCCAAATACAACATAATTATGCTAAATCTGGTCACTCTAGCTATGAAGGCCCCAACTCCATAGACAGAGTGACCAGATTTACAACCCCCTGCCCTCTCCTGTTCGCCAGGTTGAAAAAAGAAAGAAAAGAAAATCGCCGTCCACCACCTCTCTTCTGTCCTGCACTGCTTCCTCAGACACTACCTGCCACGCTCATATAGCTCTTTTCACCCTTCCTCTCCAGCTCTTTCCATCCAGCTCACGGTTACTGCGTTCATTTTCTGTTTTCTTTTTTTTACGTCATGGAAGCAAGGATCAATTCGTAAATTTTTACTTGGCTCCTTCCTCATCACACATAATGTTAATCTCCCTTTTTTTTCATTCAACGTGTCAGTTCTTCTCAGAGCACACACGCCCCGTGCTGTCCATCTTGGCGCTTTTGACCGATTCCGTTCCGTTGATGGCAGCAGCGTCCACATTTCAGTGCCATCCATACGGCGTGACACGGCACGGCACGGCACGGCACGGCACGGCACGGCACGGCACGGCACGGCACGGCATGGCACGGCACGGGGCAGTAGGACTCCGAGTGGCCGCCCCGCCATCATTCCCGCTTTTACGCCCCACAGTGTCAGTGTTCCTCTCTCCCTCTCTCTCTCTCTCTCTCTCTCTCTCTCTCTCTCTCTCTCTCTCTCTCTCTCTCTCTCTCTCTCTCTCTCTCTCTCTCTCTCTCTCTCTCTCTCTCTCTCTCTCTCTCTCTCTCTCTCTCTCTCTCTTCCCTTCCCTTCCCTTCCCTTTCCTTCCCTTCCCTTCCTTTCCTTTCTTTCCTTGCCAACACACACACACACACACACGCATGAGTATTTATTACCTGAGAGCGCTTCGTGCGTGCGTGCGTGCGTGCGTGCGTGTTAAGCTGAATAAGATCGTTGGACGACAGGAAGAAGAGTTGTGTGTTACAGTTCGTCGCCTCAGTATAGCCAGCGAGCGTTTCTGCCTCTTGAGGATATGTACTTTGGCGCCGAGAAGGCCGCGTCTCACAGAGGTGATGAAGGAGAGATTGTGGTCGTGCAACACAGTAAAGGAGTTGTAGAAGGCATCGTTAAAGATGATTCCTACTTGTGACTGTGATCCGTAGGGGGTCATGAGAGTCACAATAAATGCCGTGCAGACGGAAAACCGCACTGAACAAACGGTGAAGGGGTCTTCCGTTTCAGTCATGGTGTCGAGTCACTGTCGTTGAGAGTAACATAACAACATTTAAAAATCGTCTAGATAAATACTTAGACTCTAATCCGCAAATAAAATATTATCCCTTGCAATAAAAGATCTGAGAGCCCGGCATTTAATTCATTTAATTGTAGTTGGATAGGATAGTGGTAGCAGTAGTGTTAGTTCATATTCTATCACCTACTTACCCTGTTTTCTTAACTGTAGCTTAGTATAGTAAACACAAACAGCCTCGTTAGGGCCAATAGGCCTGCTGTTGTTTGTTCTTCCTTTGTGTTCCTTTGTGTTCCTTTGAGTCACAGTGGCTTTGTGATCCCGAGTTCTCCTCCTCTTCCTCCTCCTCCTCCTCCTCCTCTCCGCCCGCCCCACGACACTCCTCCTCGTCCCCACAGGGAGGCGGGCATCTTGGCGGAGGATGGAGACAGGCGGTAAGGAGACGATCCTCTCCGACTTCTCCCTCTTCTTCTTCTTGCAGGACCACAACAACCACTTGCAGCTACCCGTAGGTAGTTCTTGAGATAAGTAAGGAGAGAAGAAAAAGAGGAAGAGAAAGGGACATGGTGGATGGCATTTATGTTGAACTTGTCTAATACAGAGGGGCGTTTTTTATAGCCATCTGTGCATTTCTAGCTTTCCAGTCCCATTTCGCATTAAGATGTACATGCATGCATATACACAAACTACATGCATACATGCATATATACAAACACACATATATACGTACATACAATATGTACATACATGTATGCATACATACATGGATGTATGTATTCATGTATACATGTATACATATATACATGCATACATATATAAATGTATGTATGTATGTATGTATGTATGTATACGTGTATACATATATACATCCATCCATACATGCGTGCATGCATACTTGCTTTGAATGTCCACAGTGGTGGCATGTGTAGCTTCTCTTATGTAACGATGACGGTATGTGTGATCTGGTGCGTAACACGAATTTTGTATTTGATTTAACACCACCAACAACAATAATAACTACAACACCAACACCAGCACCAGCAAAACCATCCGCCCCCTCTTCCTGTTCCTCCTCCTGCTCTTCCTCCTCCTCCTCCTCCTCCTCCTCTTACTCCTCCT
>NC_134813.1:18596229-18613729 GCF_046742065.1 Oratosquilla oratoria
GATCACTAAGTGATACCACTAAACATACACTAATTCACAATACTTTTCAGTCTGATGGCTCACAAAAGCAGTTCTGTTGCCTATTAGGGTTTTTTTAAGAATCCCAGTTTGAGAATTAATAAATTAGGCCCGAGATTCTCAAAACCCCAGTTAATCGACCATCTATCCACACTTCTTTCCATCTGAGGCCAAATATAGAATGTTGATATGTCAAGACTTGTTCATCAATCGTTTAAACAATAATGAATTCATTAACGTCATCGGCGGTATAAAGTGATACCACGCATTATAGGAATGAAATTGTGGTTTATTTTCTGACAAGCAGTACTCAACTTCAACTCTCTATCTACCTCTACAGAGGTTTCTGCTAAAAAAAACCAGGAGGACATGACATGGATGCAGAGTCAAGAGGTGCTTCACGAGAAGATTCCAGAAAAATAAATATTTCTTAATTACCAAAATTATACATTTAGAACCTTGTTACATTAAATGCGGTCTTTGTCCTATTATTGTACATTTTTGTAATATCTTGTATGGAAACAGTATTTTTTGATTGATTTTGTATTTGTTTCGTTTAATTCATTGATATATAAATAAAAAAGCCAAATTACGACGAGAGTATTGTTGCGTAGGATATCGTTGTAATAAGCACGCCTTGTTTGAACAGGATTGGCGTCAATATGGCGGCGCTCTGCAAATCCCAACTAATATTTGCCAATACATAACCTATCCCAGTCTGACCTAATCTAACCTAACCTAAACTAAGTCTAAGCTAACCTAACCTAACTTAATCTCACTTAACCTAAACTAATCTTACCTTACTTAAAATTGCCTAAAATTAGTCTAGCACAGCCTTACCTAAACTAACCTAGCCTAGCCTAGCCTAGCCTAGCCTAACCTACCCTAACCTTACCTAACCTTGCCTTACCTTACCTTACCTTACTTTACCTTACCTAACCTTACCTTACCTAACCTAACCTTACCTTACCTTACCTTACCTAACCTAACCTTGCCTAAACTAACCTAGTCTAACCTATCCTATCCTACTCTAACCTAATCTAACCTAGCCCCACCTAACCTAAACTAAACTAGTCTAGCTCAGACTATCCTAACTTAACCTAATCCATGCTAATCTGAACTAGCCTGAAAAAATCTGCATAGCGGCGATAATATCATCATATTCACGGGGATACCATCGTCTTGATTTACTACAGATATATATAACAAGGGTCACAATATAACAAGGAAGAGTAGGGTTTCAGTCCTTTCGTCTTCTCTTAAATCTCCCTCTTCAGTCTGGGTACCGGGTGAGTAAAATCGTTAGGCTTCAACTTGTGAAAAAGACATAACATGATTTTTACTACCTCAGTCTGTGGGCCGTCTCTAAACTATTTCGAGTTGTCGGATGTTTGCTGGAAATAAATGTACAATTTGTCCCAGGCGCCACAGTTCGGGCAAAGTTCTGGAAACGTATTGCGCTCTAACTCGACGACATGACGTCATCGCGTCTTGGGCGGAAGTCTGGCGTGTGGACACGGACTCTGGGAGTATAGTTTGATAAACATGATTTTCAACGCTTTGTTTGCATATAATGGTGTTGAAAGGATTTCGACTTGTAAATCGTTGGTCAATCGTCCGTTAGTGATGTCTTGGTCGTGAATGAAAAAAAAGGATGTGTTTGTTCATTCGTGTTAAAAGGACTTCTTGTTTGTTCAACTTCACATGAATGTTGTGACGACATCAGTGGAGGAAAGCAACAAGCCTAGGAATTAAGGACTAAAGTTTTACTGATTTTATGTAGCCTGCTCGCAAGAAGGTCTCCCTTAAGAGAAAAAAAAAAAAAAAAAAAAAAAAAAAAAAAAAAAAAAATTCTGACGTCAGTTTAAACAAAATATGTAAATGCATCTTCATAGCAAAAGGGTCAGATCAATGACCTGGTCGATCTGCAACCTAGGTGCCGATGACGTACACATGTAGTTATTTTTAGCATCATGCATTTTAGATTTCGTCAGTATATTTTCTGCAATTTCGCAATCTACTCCATTGAAGTACTCTATTTCTGAGTCGCCTTTATTGCCCATATACCGTGAAGGATCTGTGTGGTTGGTTGCCCTAACAACTAGATTTTTTTTCGATGACGTCAGAGCTGGCTTCCCGAGGTGGGCGCGGGGGGGGGAGGGGGGCACTTTGAAAGTCTTGAGAACGCGGAACAAAGTTGAGTCATTGCTCTAATTGCTCCTGTAACAAAATGGCTGGATCGTCCAGTCACTCATAAACGCACACATACAAAAAAAGGTTTTCCTGTTTGTACAAATCTTGTCTAGGCCTGTGCACGGGGTACTCTTCAACTAGAGTTGGTGTTAGGGTAGGTCAGGGTTCAAGCGTTGTGTACTCTCGTACTGGTGATCATGAGATTCCACGGAGAAGAGGAGGACCACCATGGTGCCTGCCTGCCTGCCAGGAGGGGAGACTCTCACAGTAGGGTGTAGGGCGACATCGTAGTGGTGGTTGCGGAAGGAGGAAGGGGAAAGAAGAGGGTTAGGCAGGGAGGAGGTGGGAAGGGAGGGAGAGGAGGGGGGCGGACCACCAAATGTTGGTTGAAGGTGAGAGCACACACGAAGCGGCTGGGGAATGACGTCACAACCCGTGGCTCTGACGTCATCATGCGGAGATTTAGCCTCGCTGGGGGTCCCCAAGATTTCCAGTGTGCAGGAATCATTTCTTTGGCTGTTTCCCTGCCAGAGGATCTGTGCTGAACGTAGTCAAACCCGCTTGTTCAATTCGTTTTATGGCACCAAATTGTTTCCTTTTGTTGCATGATGTTATCATATAAGCGAGTCGTTTGAAGATTATTGTACAGTTTGGAGGATTTACAGGGGGTTTTGGAGTAAAATTTGCCACTTCCTACTCGTTATAGACCCTTTAAAATCTGTTTATGAAAATTTCATACAAGCTTGGAATTGAACCAGTGTCATTCAGCCTTTTTAAGTCCCTTAACCTTTTCACTGGTCGTTTTTTCGACTTTGGTCGTTTGTTCTATCTGTCGCTGCCAGATAAATGTTCACCTGAACATCACACCCTCTGCGGCCAAGAAAGAATTGTAGGTTCTTCTCCGGCGAAGAATAAGCCCATCTTAGGAGGACGAGCATACTGTGATCATCGACCGGAGATATATGTATATGCTATATATATATATATATATATATATATATATATATAGTATATATATATATATATGTATATAATGCATATACATATATGTATATATATATATATATGTACATATATATATATATACATATATATATATATGCATATACATATATGTATATATATGTATATATATATATATATATATATATATATACATGCACACACCAAGGACTACTATTACACTGGGCGTACACAGACACACACACACACTCACACGGACACACACACACACACACACACACACACACACACACACACACAACACACACACACACACACACATACACATATATATATATATAAATATATATACATATATATATATATATACACATGTATATGTATATATATGTATATATATATAAATATATATATATATGTATATGTATATATACGTATATATATGTATATATATATATATATATATATATATATATGTATATATATATATATATGTATATGTATACATACACATATACATATATATACACTGAAGATGTTGTTCTGACTAATGCCGTCGACGAACAATTTTGTAGAGGTGGTAAAGGTGGGTCTCGATCTCGAGACAAAATGTGGATCACAATCGGTCGGTGGAAGCCCTTCCCTCTTCCACACCTCAGGGCGACGACGACCTCTTTAGCTGTAAAAAAAAAAGAAAGATCGTAAAATATAATCCAGAGTAAAATCTACTGATGATATTGTTTAAGGTTTGTGACCCTCTCCTCTGCCTCTCTCTCTCTCTCTCTCTCTCTCTCTCTCTCTCTCTCTCTCTCTCTCTCTCTCTCTCTCTCTCTCTCTCTCTCTCTATCTATCTATCTCTCTTTATCACTTTCTCTCTTTCTCTCTCTCTTTCTCTCTCTCTTTCTCTCTCTTTCTCTCTTTCTCTCTTTCTCTCTCCTTCTCTCTTTCTCTCTCTTTCTATTTCTCTCTCTCTCTCTCTATTTCTCTCTCTCTCTCTCTCTCTCTCTCTCTCTCTCTCTCTCTCTCTCTCTATTTCTCTCTCTCTCTCTCTCTCTCTCTCTCTCTCTGTCTATCTCTCTCTCTCTCTCTCTCTCTCTCTCTCTCTTCCTTTTTTTCTGCTACAGTGGCCTACTGAAACGCTCCTCCTAATGTGACACAAAAGTCTACGGGCTGCTTACTTCCCACTTGAGTTGCTCTAAAGGAGGAAAATGTGTCTAGAGTGAAGGAAGAGGGGGGAGGGGAAAGGTGAGGGTGGGAAGGTGGGAGGGGTAGGGGAGTGGGAGTGGGAGTGGGAGTGGGAGTGGGAGGGGGAAGAGGTGGAGGTGTTTTGTGATGATGACGCTCGGATGACAAGAATCTCATCACATCACACGTCGTGGAGCAAGGCATGTGCCTCTCCTCCATGGAGGTTCCTTGCGTGGGGACAGGGACGGAAAGGAGGGAAGGGAGGAAAGGAAAGGGAAGGGAGGAAAGGTAAGGAAGGGAGGAAGGGAAGAGAGGGTCCTGTTCGGTAGTAGTTGAGTTTATGGAATAGGTACATTATCATTATCATTAGTAGTGGTGGCATTAGGAACAGTAACATTGCATGTTATTCATAATCGTAGTAATTGTACAGCAATGGGAGCAACACTAATACAAGTAGAAGTAGTGATGGTGGTGCTGAGGGTGGTGGTGGTGGTGATGGTGGTGCAAGCGGTCTTACTACTACAACTCGTGCTGGTGTGGTCAGGAGGCCACCACTGACCCTCCGAGGTGGGGAGGGGGGGCCAGCGCCATCAACTTCAGTAACTAAGCAAATGAGGGAAGCAAGCTGGTCCTTCTCACTCATCGCCCTCTCCTCCCCCTCCTCCTCCTCCTCTTTCTCCTCCTCCTCCTCCTCCTCCTCCTCCTCCTCCTCCTCCTCCTCCTCCTCCTCCTCCTCCTCCTCCTCCTCCTCCTCCTCCTCCTCCCCTTTCTCCTCCTCCTTCTCCCTCCTCCCGCCATCTAGTCAGCGGAGCCTGAAACTAGTGAGAGTGAAGATAGGATCAGAAAGGAGGAGGTGAGGGGAAGGGAGGTGGTTGTCGTTGGATAACGGGTGGTGGTGGCCATGGGTAGGTGTACATTGTGAAAGAGTTGTAGATACGGTTGTGGAACTCCGTGGTGTGATGCCATGACGAGAGGAAAGGTTGTTAAAGGGGTGACGCGTTGGTGACTGTTACTGTCGTGGCGGAGTGAGGGGGGGGCGTCATGACTGCGGTGTGGTGGGAAGGGTGATGGTTGTGATGCTGATGTCGTTGTCTTGGTGACGACGGTGATGATGGTGATGGTTGCGATGATGATGATGACAGCAATGATGATGACAATGATGACGACGATGATGACGATGATGATGATGATGATGGACATGATAACAGGAAACCCGCAGTCCCATAGCAGGGACCAACGGTCCTCGGGTTCTCTGCAAAATGTCTCTGGGTAGTACAACGTTCTACTCCTTTTTGTATCTTGTATGTGATGTGGGTCTGTTCCTGTCCAGCAAGGAGAAGTACGAGAGCAACCTTCAGTTGCCATCCCTCTTTTAGTAAAATAAATAAATAAATAGATAAATAAATGAATAAATAAAAATAGGACAACACAAGACCCCTTGGGTGAAGGTGAAGGCGAAAATGCGACAACAGAATCACAAGTGAGAGTGCTAGCAAACTGTAGTCGTGGTTTGGATACATCTGTTGTTCCTTCATGGGGATATGAGAGTTACAACTGTATACTGAGAGTCACTCCCGTGTGAAGTGAGAGGGTGCACTCACCCCCCCCCCAAGTGAGTGAGAGAGAAAAGAGCAGCGGCAGGGACAGAGGATCTGGTTGAAGAGGAAGGGAAGGGTTTGCCTTGATGAAAAAAGAAAAACTATATACATATAGTTTAAGCTCTTCATCGCTTTTAAAGTGTTCAGGCATAGCTGAATGAAATCGCCTGGAACCACGGAAGGGGAGGGGAGGGGAGGGAGGGAGGGAGGGAGGGAGGGAGGGAGGGAGGGAGGGAGGGAGGGAGGGAGGGAGGGAGGGAGGGAGGGAGGGAGGGAGGGAGGCGGGATCGAACTGGGTCCAACGTCACCAGGTCCGCCACCACCAAATTGGCGGAAACGAACAAATTCGCCTCGTGGCAACTAGATCAAACGGATAAGTCGTGGTCATGTGATGTGTCTATCGTTAAAAAAAAAAAAAAACACGTTTCACTTTAAGGTGACTTCTGTAAGAAATATACACATGCAAAATGTATGTATGTATATATGTATGAGGATGCGAGTAGATGAAGTTAGCAGGGATGTGTTGGAACACTTTTTTGCTTTGACGTTTCGACCCATGGGGTCATCTTCAGAAAGCTAACAATACAAGGCGTGAACACAATGTATACAGTCCACAGTTCTACGGGGAAAGAACCCGGGGAGGTAATGTCGTGGAGGCGGAAGGACTGGAGAAACCCGGGGGGGAGGGAGGGAGGGCGTACCGTCGGACGGGTCAGTTCATAGTGTGGCCAATTGTCTCGATTTTTTTTTCTTTTTTTTGTCAAGTACTGAAATGCTTGATACCTCTGCCAAGCATAGTAAGCTTTCCCTGTCGTTTTTGCTTTTGGAGGTGTTGATGCGAGCGGCTTCAATGGTCTTTCTGGTGCTTCTCTCGTATCCTTTTTGAAGGGCTTTGTCTTTATTCAGTTGGGTAGGTGTCCATATTTGTCCGCATGGAGGACTACGGAATTTGAAGTGCGGTGCACCTCAAGATCGTTTTTATGTTCTTTTAAGCATTTCTCAATGGCTCTTCCTCTCTCACCGTAATAAGCAGAAGTACAAACGTCACAATGTATGCGGTAAACAATACTTATAATTTTCTTGATAAATTCTGTTTTGTGTCTTCTTAACGATTTCACCGATCATGGTGTAAGAGTTTTATTTTATTATTTTTTTTTATTATTTTTTCTAACGACCTTTGAATAAATACCTATCGAGAGCTCCGGACCCTTTGGAGTTGGGAACGAAGATAGAGCGAGTTTCGCTCTATTTCTCAGTGACCTGGCTATTCATGTTTCGGTGAATTTCTCTAGATTTTCTTTTCAACTTATGATTTAAGCCTCTGGGGTATTTAAGATTTTCGAGAGCTTCTCTCTCAAAAAGTCCTGTACGTATGTATGCATGCATATATATATATATATATATATATATATATATATATATATATGTACTCGTAATGTATATATATATATATATATATATGAACATTTTTGCTAGTGACAACGACATTAATCTGATAGTCTCTGTTGCCGAGGGGATAAAGGCATTGTGAAGGTAATCTTACGGGTAGCCGAAAGCAGTGGGTTCAAATTCTGCATGCAACTGTTATAAAAATTGTCACACACACACACACACACACACACACACACACACACACACACACACACACACACACACACACACACACACACACACACACACACACAGTATATATATATATATATATATATATATGTATATATATATATATATATATATATATATATATATATATATATATGCATATGTATGGAAGTGGATAGAAACAACTTCGCCAACCGTGTAGTTAATGAATGGAATAAACTTCCTGGAGAGGCAGTGCAATGTAGTTCAGTTCGAAGCTTTAAGATTCCTTTAGATAAACAACTAAGTAAGATGCTGTAATGCCTGCCATCTATTTCATATGATTTGTTTATTTGTTTGTTATTATTTGTCTGTTTGTTTATTATTATTTGGTTAATTTTCACTTATTATGAATTATCTGTCAATCTATTATTATTTACTATTTAACTGTTTGTTTATTTATAAACTATACTTATGCATTTATCTATTTATTCTATTTATTATTATTCATATAATTAAAAAATTATTTATTTATTTATTTACTTATTTATCATTATGCTTTTTTCGCATCCGACTTAGTTATGGACCAAAAGGTCTCCTGTGGGCATGCTTCACCTTTGTAATCCTTTGTATGTATGTATGTATGTATGTATGTACGTATGTATGTATGTATGTATGTATGTATGTATGTACATTTAGCATTCAAAAATTAGTGTCAGATTCTTGCGATAAAAGTCTTTGAATGATTTATGACCACGAAAGTGACTAATGCCTTGGGTGTAGCAGAAGCGAAAGGATGTATCATCTTGTCCTGTTCTACTCGTAGATCTATTTTTTGCGTCAGTCTGAATAGATGAGGCCCAAATCTCTTCCAGGTCATATGTATTGAGGTCAGTTGCTTCCAGTCAGACGTCCATCCATCCACCTATCTATCGTTCCTCGCCAGCAGAGGAGAAAGGGAGGGGAGGGGAGGAAGTCCATTTCCATATTTGCCCATGAGTGCCTACCACCAGATTGCCGCCTGTCCATCTTAGTAAATGGGAGTCTTCCTTGTCTTGTGTGTCCTGTTTCATCTTTTAACCTCGTTCTCCCCTACTCACACGCACGCGCACACACACACACACACACACACACACACACACACACACACACACACACACACACACACACACACACACACACACACACACACACACACACACACACACACACACACACACACACACACACACACACACACACACACACAGTGAGCGGCCATAAAGTAGGATCTGACCTGTTTTTCCTCAGTGAAGTAATCAACATTCAAGAACTATATATATATGAAATTGAACCTGTATGCCAAGTCTCCCATTCCCATCATATGCATCCATAATATATTTCATTTCTTTATATTTTACGTTCCCTTTCTCCTGAATATATCAGGATGGTTGAAGAACTAAAGACACATGACATAGTGGAGGCATGGTCCCGGGGCTTGAAGCTCATCAGATGACAAGCTTCTGTTTAATCATCGCTGTAGGGATGACATTGAAGCCTTGAAAAGGTTGAAGTACCTTGGAGTGTAGTACATAACAGTGGGAGGTCCCTTTAAAGTGTCCTTCGAATGATTGACATCGTCCACGGCTTGCAGGAGGACGACGTAAGATCAGAGTCTTCAGATCGCTTGTGTTCCCTGTCGTCCTGAGGCATGATGGTGACTTGAAGAGACTTCTTGACGTCTTTGGAACAAAGAGCCTTGGGAGAGTAATGGCATATCGCTAGGATGACTTTGTATGAAACAAGCAACTGCTCTGCGAGACTAAGTTAGGGCCTGTGACCAGCATCATTCGTCAACGTCAACTCCAGGTAGAGAGCGGCACACTTCCAAGATGCTGATTCCACTCGCAGATTTCCCGTCTCCGCAAGACACAGCCTCCTTCGTCGGATGAGGATGAGGTGAACAAGGGGTGGGGGGGTGGGGGGGCGACCACACTACTCATGCCCTGGGCAAATCAACGATCCTGTCGAGAACTGGAACACACAAAATCACACACGCGCACACACACACACACACACACACACACACACACACACACACACACACACACACACACACACACACACACACACACACACACACACACACACACACACACACACACACACACACACACACTCGTACTCGTATACCCGGGGACGTGCTCTGTGCCGATGACACACATGAGCCCTTCACACAATGGCGGTTTCTTTGTACAGTGGAAGAGGGATTTTTATCTTCATTTATAATTTCATCTATTCATTAATTTAGTAACATATTCGTTCATTTATTTATTCATCTATCTATTTATTTGTTTATCTATTTATATTTTTATTTATTTACCTAAGCATTCATTTATTCATTCATCTATCTACTTATTGCTTTATCTATTTATCTATTTATTTCTGAATTCACCTATCTATCTATCTTTTCATGTTTATTTATCCATTTATTTCCTTATCTAATAATTAATTTTTTTTATTGATTTATCTATTCTTTTATCTATTTGTTCATATATTTAGTTATTTATTGATCTATTCATCTATCTATAATCATCTATCTACCTATCTTTCTATTGATTTAATTATATATTCATTTTATTTTCTGACGAGGGAGTAGTTCTAATCCACGCTTTATTCATCCTGTCGTTATTGAAGGAGTGCTGCACGATACGACAGAATAGGGTGAATGCAGCAAGCAGGACTAGGAGGATTCGTGTCATCCAGGATAGAAAATGCCTTCCCCCCCTCCCTCCCTCCCCCCCTTCATCTCTGGCTTCCGCCGAGAACCCGTCAGGAGGAGGAGAGCTCCACCCTCCTCAAGGTTGTTCTCGCTCGCTCCAGCAGCCTCTTCCTTATCATCCAGGTGGTCTTATCAGTCGATCCTTCCTTATCACGGCGCAAGCACCAATTGCTTTGCCAACCGTTCGGTTGTTGGCAGGCACAGCCAACAAGGTGGCTTTGTCGGGCTGACTCAGATCGTCGCAGAGGAAATATCATTGGGAGAACACACAGGTATCAACATGATATTTTCGGAGTGACTGGTGCCATCCATAACTCTGCTGTCATAATCCATCGATGTCATGGGCGCAACAACAACAACAACAACAACAACAACAACAACAACAACAACAACAACAACAACAACCAACAACAACAACAACAACAACAACAACAACAACAACAACAACAACAACAACAACAACAACAACAACAACAACAGTAAACAACAAGAACAGTAAACAAGAACAGTAAACAACAACAAGGACAGCTTCAACTTTAACAACAAGATTAACAACAACAGCAACAGCAGCAGCAGCAGAGAAAACACCACGCCCAACGACATTATAATCCTGTCGCTAGCCATAATCAGTTAACTGATTCAACTAACACAAATGCTGAATTCAGCTACACTTTCCACGGCACCTGCTCCGTGCAATTGCCTCTGCCTGAAGTTTGCTTTATTTGCGCACTTTGCGGCGAATATCGATAGTGCATCCTCTTATTATCCTAAAGTTGTTCTTACTGTTGTTGTTAATGCTGTCGTTGTTGTTGTTACTGTCGTTGTCGTTGTTCCATTTGTTGCCTTGATATTTTTCCTGTTACTCTTCATGACTAGGAACCCAAAAAAATTGATGCGGAATTAAATGTAGTACATATAAGCTATTTACATATTAATTGGCACTTTCTTGAACCTGAATCTTTGTTCCTTCTAAATATTTTCATCTTTTCTTTTTCTTTTTTTCTTTCTGTCTTGTGATAGGAATTGTCTGTTGAGACTGCCTGTTGGGTCTTTTGAGAATTCCTGCCAATCGTAGTCCAAGAGTGTAACTAATAATTTCTAAGGTGAGATGTTCCAGCCACTGTTCTAGTACTGCAAGGTTGACCTGAGAGCTCCTAGCTGCCGTTTGGTGTTTGTCTGCCTGCATATGTGCCTCAGGGTAGAACGAGTTAAAAACAAATCTATATTGTCATTCTACTTTTATTCAGAAATATAAGAATATAATATTTTTTTTGTTCGTGTATCTATCTATGTATATGTACCAGTAGGCTTCTTCACTTATTCCACACCTGTCCACCACATTTCTCTCCCCTTTCTTATCTTAGCTCCCCGTGGATGACGGGTCATCCCTGTCTCCCGCCCAATGCCCAGGTCAGAAGCAATGCAGCAAGACACAACACATCCATGGTAAGGACAGCCGCTTCATTTAGGTCATTAAATGTTTTTTCTTTATAAGAACATAGATATATTTCTGTTTCCTTGTTTACAGTTTAAGCTTGGTGATAACGGATTCCAACACCCTTTTGCAAAAGAGGCAATCAGTATATTCCTTCCACAGGAAGGCTCTGGAACTCTACATGTTTGGTTTTGAGCATATTTTCTTAATGTGAAGTGACGAGAGAGTTTTGCATTTTCTAGACGGGGCGGAAATGGGTGGAAAGGGGTGTGGGGGGGGGAACTCGGCGGACCTTCCTGGTCGCCTGGTTAACGTACTGGTTGTTCGTGGTGTACTGACAACGCCAACATATTCACTGCTTTGTCTGTCTTGTTACTGCAAGGCAGACGTGTGTGTTACTTAACCGTACACATTGGTTTATTACCATATTTATTCATGGATTCATAATCGAGATTGTACACGCAGCACCTCCACGATAAACTCTGTCAGATTCATACCGTATGTCCACAGCTCTCCGTCGGGACGAGCGCTGGGAATGGAGTAATAAGAGGACTTGAATTTCATCATTCTTCGTGTTAAATGCGGGTGGTTGCAGGCAAGGTATCACACAGTAAGGTGTGGAGGAAGTGTTACAAGGAACTGGGTTTGGAGGAAAGCAGCAGTAGACCAGAGCATTTTCGAGATGGTCTACTGGGCTTGTTGACAGCGTGGGGGAAGACGAGTTAGCAATGGGGTCACGTCGCGTGCCGATAGGGTTCAAGGAAGAGAAAACACGGAGGGTGATAAGGAGATGGTGCAAACGAAAGCACGGAGAAGTAGTCAAACATGGAAGAAGTAAAGGCATCCGCATAGAACAGGAGGTAGGGAGAGGATACGGGTGATGATGATGGTGATGATATGAGGATATGATTATATGAGGACGACGACGACGACGACGACGACGACGACGACGACGACGACGACGACGACGACGACGACGACGACGACGACGACGACGACGACGACGACGACGACGACGACGACGACGATGGTGATGGTGATGGTGATGGTGATGGTGATGGTGGTGATGATGATAACGATGAAGATGATAGTGATTAGTAAGAGAACAGCTGGAACATAGGAAGGAGAACAGAAAAAGAACAAATGAGTAAAAAGGGACACAATAGAAAGAAAGAGTAGAAGGGCGATTTTCAGCCCTTCCTGTCATACCTGTACCCCCTCAACTTAGCATATTTAGCTCCGTACACTGTTAATCACTTTCAAAATAATGAACAGCTAACGTAAAATAACGTGAAAAATAACAGGTTCTCAACAGCTCTCAGAAATGAAATTATACAAATCACTCGTGTGTACATAGTGTAGTTAGTTATTATACACTGAAGAAAAATTGGTGCTACATTTTCAAATGTGATATAACAAGACCCCGTGTCCTGTCATTGTCACCGCCCTCCCTGATTTGTGCAGGAGAGAAAAACCCTGGATCAAGAAGACAAAGCTTTTGAGTATCTTTGGTCACCATTATAATTTCTACATTTTTGCCTTTTCATGTTGCTCGTATAGTATTCATAGAGGGAAACTGTCCCCTCCCCCCTCCCCCTCCCACCTCCCTCTGGTCTTTTATCCGAACAAGAAAATCAGCCCTTGACTGGGAGGTCGATGACTTACATTCTGGAAGAAACAATGTTACTGTAAATGTGTTTATTAATCTTTCTGTGTGTGTGTGTGTGTGTGTGTGTGTGTGTGTGTGTGTGTGTGTGTGTGTGTGTGTGTGCGCGTGTGTGTGTGCGTTTAAGCGTGTAAATGACCTATGAACTGTCCCATGACTATATTTTTCCAGTGAAAGATCCCAGTGAACCTGGACGTACATAACACCCGTTGGACTTTGAGAAGTGTATCCACCACCCGACCCCACCCTACCCCCGATAAACAAAACCACGTTAGGCACTCATTCTGCGTATCATGTTTCTGAAGCTTTGCGTACCGATCCGCCACCTCATGTTTTTCAATCGCAAATCATGTCACTCGACACATCGGAATGAGATCATCAGCGTGAATGGGAGGAGGCAAAAAGAACAAGACGACAAAAAAGAAGGTCCACATAAGCCGAGACTTGTATGACTGAAAGTATCAACAATAAGGACATTTGTCGATGTTCTTTATTGTGTATCGAGTGTTTAGCACTTACAACCCCTTAAACACGGTGACGTGATTTTTGGATGTTTCCCTCTGGTCAGGTCGAGGTGTGGTTCCTGATCAGCGAGAACTCGAGCGTGGGACAACTGGGCTCCCGAGCCATCGCCTCTCCCTCTCATCCCGAGGTTGACCTTCTGCTGAATCAAATCGCCTGATCTCGACGAGGACAGAAGGCGGAGAGGGACGTCAGTATGTTGAAGGGTATGATCCCTCTTTATGGCGGAATATCTCGAGTCATGTTGCCTCAGCGTCTCTCCCGATGGCTACTACAGCACAGGGAGCATTGAACCCTTCTTTCTTTCGACCCAACGAGGCCCCTGAGAGCACGCGACTAGAAGTGCGGTCCCACGCGGTCCAGCCCGGAAACGTAACCAGTCCGGAAACGTAACCTGCTTCTCCTCCTCTCCCTCCGTGTGCAAACACGCCAAGATTAATTACCAACCATCTGTTTGTTACCAGATGTTCAAGTTAGTTTCAATGTACAATGAGAATGTTGGTCATTTATTTTGCTGCGTTTAGCATGGGAGGGGCAGCAGCAGCAGCAGCAGCAGGAAGTCAGGTTTCCGGATGAGATCGCTCGGGACCACAGATACAAACTAATGTTATTTCCGCCCTGATTCTCTTTGATTCGGCGACGCCTTCCCAAGGTCCTCTTCTGGCTTGTGTCAAGCGATTTTATTCAGCTAAGGGTGGGCGGACTAGGGACAAAGCGGGGTTTCTATGGAGAGGAGGGGACGTAAGTGCATGGGGTGGAGGTGCTTCCTTATTTGTTATTTGGGTTTGCACCTTGGCCCTTGTTCTCTTTGTCCCAACACCTTGTCTACAGTCTCAATTCAAAATGTGACAACCCGCATTCCATGCAACAGATATATAAGTAAGGAGAACAGTCTTGATGATTCGGTTTAACGTCACGAACGGGTCCTATCAGGAGGCTGGAACGGTGCCCCTCACACAGGACTTTGTAGCGTGGAATCTAATGAATTATGCCCTTGGTCCAACTCGCTGGCAGCAGGGTTTGAACTTCCGTCACCCCGACGTCCGTCACAAGTAGCGACGTTGTAATCCGCGACTCTTCCAGCGAGGATCCTGGAAGAGTCTTAGGGCTATGAATACGTCCAAAAGGAAGTCATTTTTCTACTTCCGTCGTACCCAATGGTCTTACAAAAACCCGCGATCAACAAAACAGAACTAGGGTGCCATGAGAAGTTTTATATAACTGTTGGAGCTCGTGTCATTTGAGACCAATGATTTATTGAAATATCATGTGACGACTGAAACTGACGCCTGGAAATGAAACAAGGAGATACGGCTCTTAGAACAGCTAAACACAGACAGCACGAAACCTCGTACGTTCAGTATATGTCATAATTCGCGGTGATTTTATTGTCACTTCTCTGGCAGGAGATAAGAACACAGTCACTGTGTCTCCATGTATGTAATAAAAGGCGACTAACTGGCTTGGTATAAGGATAGTGGGGATCTTTCACTCTGTTTTTTTCTCAAGGAAATTCAAGGCATCTTATGATCTCGTCACCCTCCATAACAGACAGAAAGGTCCCTTGATATAGGTGTGATACATTATTCTATACATGCTTGACTTAACGACTCCTGACATACCATATCGAGAAATGTCTACCATGTACTTTTTACCTTGCATGTGTCAATAAAACTAAACCTTACTTCGTAATTAATGTTTCGATTTGTTCATGTTTCGGGGAGGCGAGATTTAGGGTGGTCGAGCGTTATATCTTTATAAACAGACAAAAAACATTTAATGTCAGTAAATTGCGTCACGTGACAGCCGCACGCTATACCCGAACCTCAGATCGACACACAACTTGCTGAAGCGTGACAGTTTCTTCTCATGTTGAAGAGTTTAAGCGTACGTTGTAAGGCGATTAATATAATTATCCCTTAAATTGCGAACAGCGACATTCAGTGACCCGATTACAAGAGAGGGAGAGGGAGAGGGTGGGAGGGGATATCCAGAAGGAGGACATATATAGCCACAAACGGGAGCAGAAGGAGTTGGAATTAGTATTATTTATAGTATACCAGCTTGGGCACGGATTCTTTGCCGTTGCCCTGGCGACGCTCCTGTGTCTTGCTCCTTGCCGCCGCCGCCGCACACAAAATAACCAGAAGAAGGAGCATCTTGACCACGACGGAGGTTCTCGTTGAACCAGCATCAAGTACAAATTGCTGCTCCCAGGTCCTCTTCTCAAAAACCTCCTCCTCTCCCTCCTCCTCCTCCTTCTTCGGTTAGGCCGAATCCGCCCAGGAGGAAGGGAAGGAGGGGAGGAAAAAGAGGAGGGGAGGAAGAAGAAGAGGAAGAAGAGGAAAAGGAGGAGGAACAGGAAGAAAAGGAAGAGGAAGAGGGGGAGGAAGAGAGCAAAGAAGAGGAAAAGGAGGAGGGGAGGAAAAAGAGGAGGGGAGGAAGAAGAAGAGGAAGAAGAGGAAAAGGAGGAGGAAGAGGAAAAAGAGGAGGAAAAGGAGGAGGAACAGGAAGAAAAGGAAGAGGAAGAGGGGGAGGAAGAGAGCGAAGAAGAGGAAAAGGAGGAGGGGAGGAAAAAGAGGAGGGGAGGAAGAGGAAGAGGAGGAAGAGGAAAAGGAGGAGGAAGAGGAAGAAAAGGAAGAGGAGGAGGAAGAGGAAGAGGAGGAGCAAGAGAAAGAAGAAGAGGAAAAGGAGGAGGAAGAGGAGGGTAGGAAAAGGGGAGTAAGAGTGGGAGGAGGAAGAGGAGGAGGAGGAAGAGTAAGAGGAATAAGAAGAGTAGGAGGAGGAAGAGTAGGAGGAGGAAAAGTAGGAGGAGGAAGAGAAGGGAGGAGGAAGTTTAGGGGGAGAAGGAAGAGTAGGTGAGGAGGAGTATGGGGAGGAGGAAGAGTAGAAGGAGGTGGAGAGAGAGGAGGAATAGGAGGAAGTGTAGGAGGAGAGGGAATTGGAGGAGAGGAAGGAAGAGTAGAAGGGGGAGGAAGAGGAGAGGGGGAGGAAGAGGAGGACTGACATTGAAAAACTTTATTCGGCCAGACCCAAATTTCATGTTCGTGAGTTGAGTGTGTGATGCTCCCTCCAGGCTTTTTCATTCAGCTGAGCTGAGAGGGGCCTCTGGGGGGTGGGGGGGCACTGTGCGCCAGCCAGCCAGCCAGGATCTTATTCTATGAAAGTTTGGTGATGATTCTTTCGGTCTGTCTGGTGGCAGCTGATATATCATTAAGGTCCGGGGGGGACACCTGCACGCTTCTAGGTTGAGAACTTCGAAGGAGGAGGAGAAGTAGGAGGAGGAAGAGGAAGAGGAGTAGTAGGAAGAGGAGGAGGAGGAGGAGGAAGAGGTGGAGGAGGAGGAAAAGGAGGAGGAGGAGGATGGTGAACAGGAGTCGGATGATGAAGAGAAGATGATGAGAAGATCAGGAGGAAAAGGAGGAGAGGGAAGAAGAGGAGGAAGGCGAGGAAGAACAGGAGGAAAGGAAGGAGGAGGAAAAATATGAGAAGAAATAAGAGTAGGAAGAGTAGGAGAAGGAGTAGGAGGAGGAAGAGTAGGAAGAGAATAAAGAGGAGGAGGAGGAAGAGGAGGAGGA
>NC_134813.1:18626229-18646229 GCF_046742065.1 Oratosquilla oratoria
AGAAAACAAATAGAATTAGGAGGCCGAGAGGGATGCACGACTGGAAAGTGGCTCCTGTGTCAACGATCTACCCTTCGAAATGGCCAAGAAATTCACCACAACCGTAACAACTCAAGTGCAAAAGTTGAGTAGTAGTAGTGAAGAAGAAAATAACAGCATTGGTTTTGATGTTGCAGAAGAGTTTTCTCTCATGAAACGAAAGTATCACGCAACATAACCTGCTGCCAAGCTGGTAATAAAAGTGTCCTTGTCAATAAGTAAAACATGAAATGTTTTTCATAACTTGGCTGAAGAAGGAATGATTGTCCCCACACTATGGCGTCGAGTGATCAAGGATGCAGAAAGGGTCAGAAACCGGCTGTAATAAGTTATTGGTGAAGAGGAATTTTGCTTGCATTTTGATAGGAAGAGAATTGACAATAAAGAATATCAAGTGGTCTGTGTAAAAAAATTCTGCAAGAACTCTTTACCTCGGCTTTTTGGCTTGTGAAAGAGGATCAGGTGATAACATTGTATCCCATTGCAAGCCCTGCTAGATGAATACACTGCATGGAGGAATAATTATTTTCGACTCCATAACAGTCAATCCATACAATATATATATATATATATATATATATATATATATATATATATATATATATATGTATATATATATATGTTGAGGCATTGTGACAGGTTGGTGAAGGTGGGTGAGGAAAACATAAATCAGAGTCCAAGTTTATTTCTGACTAGTTTCGCACAAATAGGCTTTAGAGAAATAATCAGAAATAAACTTAGACTCTGATTTATGTCTTCCTCACCCACCTTCACCATATATATATATATATATATATATATATATATATATATATATATATATATATATATATACATATATATATATATATATATATATATATATATATATATATATATCCAAACACCAAGGTATATATATATCCAAACACCACGGTATATATATATCCAAATGCCAAGACTTTTCTATCATCGTATTTCTAATTGGATGAAAAACGTGATACACCTGTACGAGTGTACCAAGAACTCCCTTGTCTGTCTCGCCTTTGTTACAGCTCTTCCTTAACTTTTCACGCTCCATATTATTAACCTTATTTAGACTGAACCTGCTCACCTTTCTGGCGAATGGCGTCTTTCACTTCGAGACCGAAATATTTCGAATCCGTAAAAAAGCGATTTGGACGCAATCCGAATATGGTAAACAACTCGGAGTTTCGCTCATAATAAAACCTTTGATCGACTTTGAAGAAATGGAAAGTGAGGGGGTATTTTCAGGGTTTTGCTGTCCATCGTGTTCCCGATGTATTCCAATATTCTAAAATTGCTCTTATGAAAAGACATCATAAGGAGGTTGAAAACTTTTGTTAATATTATGTGGTTTGAAGAACTGGAAGGACGGGGTCGGGTTGGTGAGATGGTTTCAGATCTTTTTCAATCTAAAAATCCGTGATTTTTTTTATATTCATGTATAATATATCTTGTTTAGTTAACACACTATTAGGGATAACTCAAAGAATAATGAACTGATAAATACAATGTTGAGAATGCTTGTTTGAATTATAATACAAACTATTACAAACTGATTATCAACTTTATCAGTTATCTCAGATTAAAAGTAAAAGAAAACATTAGCACTAATCATTTAGCAACGCCAGGTTTTACCTAATGAACTACTTATAGAAAGTTACATTTACATTATAATTACATTTACCAGCATCGTGATTAATGAGAACTGTTATATACTGTACAATCCATGGAAGAAAGAATCATCAGTGATATGACTGGCAAGCTCTGAGTGCACATTGTGCAAATATTTTCAAAAGATCTTCATACTTCTACTTCTTTTTCAAAGCCTGATGTTCTCTGACCAATTGAAGAATTCTTATTCCAGAAGAGACTTCCAGAGTTCGTATGAATGTGGAAGACGCTTGGATGGATGACCCCAGCCACTGTGCCAAAGTAATCATGCCAAGCTTTGTGATTTTTATTTTTTCGTCTCCCAATATCACCCATTGCTTGGTACACATTCTAGAGACCTAAGCTCCTCACTATCCCACTCTCAAATAGTGGGAAGTGAGAAACCCCTGGTAGGGCAAAATCCTGTCAGTTGCGGCAAACCGCTGGGTTTATAGGCCCATGTTGGATCGCCTATCCACTTGGCCAGTGCTGTCGGGAACCAACTTGACATAGCCCACACTGGGTCCCGGGAAGCGAACTCACGACCAGCTGCTCATGAGCTCGATAGAGTATCCACTGTGCTACCGCGCGACAAGGTGACCTAAGCCAGAAGCACATAAGCAACCACTGGTGCTTGCTTTTTGGGGCCCACATCTTTGACGTACTCCATTGTTTTTTGGACTGAAGCTACTGGCAAAGACACCAAGGCACCCAGCATGCCAAGGGAAAGGATCAAGACCTCATTAGAGTTATAATATTGAACCAGATCCAATGCCTGGACTCTGCGACAAGTCGACATTCTGTGTGTGTGTGTGTGTGTGTGTGTGTGTGTGTGTGTGTGTGTGTGTCTATGCTTGTGTGTGCGTCTATGCTTGTGTATCCTCGTGTATACGTGCGCGCATGCATTTGTGTTTTATCTATGTATCCGTACGTTGTCAGAAATTCCATGGTAGGTACTTTGTAACTCTTCATGAGGAACGCGCTTATTACGCAACACGTATACCTCCACTGACAGAACAATACCCATTTCACGTATCGGGCAAGACCTCAGGAATGCGAATCTCTGTGGGTGACAGGGCCTTCCACCACAGCTGTTGTTCTGTCTGGCGTGGGTGGCTTGATAATGGTGCCAGGGGACATTTGTATATCGTCCTTGCAGTACCGTGGCGCAGGCAATAGCCGTTGGGGTGAGTGCTGAATTATCTTTTCATGTCGTAGGTGACGGGAGGCCGGGGTTTTGGGGGGGGGGTGGGCGAGGTCTCGGCCAGAATATAGTCTTGGGTAATGAGGATTCTATTCAGGGTGGTGGTAGTCATCCCCCATGTCACCAACCATCACCACCGCCGCCACCACCACCGTCACCACCGCCACCACCGCCACCCACCGCCACTACCGCCACCACCACCGCCGCCACCACCATCACCACCGCCACTACCGCCACCACCACCGCCACACCGCCACCACTACCACAACCGCCACCACCACACCGCCATCACCACCTCCTTTTCCCTCAGCTGGATAGCAGTCACGTGGTTTTGGCTTCAGGAAAATTCGTTCCACCGTTTCAAAATTTGCCAATAAGAAGGAAATAGGCAAGAATTAGTTTACTAATAGGGTGGTCGATGAATGGAATAAACTTAGTAACCATGTAGTGAGCGCTGAAACTATCAGTTGTTTTAAGAAACGATTAGACAGCTTTGTGGATGGGGATGGCAGGTGGTGATGGATACGGAGCTGCCTAGTGTAGACCTTGTGGTCTTTTGCAGTCTCCTTTATTCTTATGTTCTTATGTTCTTATGAAGTGTCTTTTAGTCCTTTGCGGCTCAAGAGTTTCCTGTGACCAGAAAAAACCGTCTGCCATTAGCCAGAATGAAATCCTTTAAGGCCTCAATTCGTTTCCTTGTCCAAGAGGACTGAACTCGATGTGTGTGGAGGGCGCAGTCTCCGCACACACCCACGCACAGCCTCAACACACGCCTACGTTCAGCTACTTCCAGCCTTCTGTCCAGCAGCCCTCGCCGGCAGAAACTCTGCAGATTAGCTCGTCCGTGATCGTCTGTTCCAGGCTGGACCACGATAGTTCCCGCACTTGGAAATTTGCGACTTCATTTCTGTTTCACTTACTTTTTATTACATTGTCATCCCCATGCGCTTCCATGCACACGCCCACGCATTCACCCACACGCCCGGAATCGTCACTGTATGTTGTAGCCGATGGCAGTTGTGGGCGATGTCCAAAAATTTTATTCACTGTTCCGGATTGAACTCGGGAGGTTTGACCAAGAACCCAACTCATGGTTCTTCGTTTTACAAATCTCCAGGTCTCAGTGCTGGAGCTGATTTGTAACCCTGATATGCTTACTCCCTTTGCAATAATCGTTTGTTTACTTGTCCCATCCCCGGATACGCGAGGAGTAATACATTGGTTGCAGTGGCGAAACAGAAGTTCCCACCTCTGAAGATGCAAAATTGTAGAAAATGTTTATATTTTCAAGAGTAAACCCTGCAAGGTCACAATTAATGTTCTTACTATATGCCTACACTTACTACAAAGTGTTGGTTGCTATGCCTATGTCTTTAACTGAATAGCAAATTTGTTATATACGTCAGTAGACAAACACATAAGCAAATAAGAATACATACGTGTATTTGTGGATTATGCGTGTGTATATTTATGTGTGTGTGTGTGTGTGTGTGTGTGTGTGTGTGTGTGTGTGTATGTGTGTGCGTGTGTGTGTGTGTGAACGAGTGAAAGAGTGAGTCTGAGTCTCCTGCAAGCCTAAACGCAGTGGGGCACCCCCCCCCCCCGTTGTACCCATAGGTCTTACATTTCATTCACATCATGAGACTTGAGATGGACCTTCACACGGTTGGACAGGGTGTGTCGAAAGACCCTTCCTTACTATCCAGGCACTACTTGACAAAGTGTTTTTTTGAGCACAGATGTTGCGATACTGAGTTCGACAGAGCACAGTTGAACGTTGCTATTTAAGTAATGGAACCATTGAAACACCTCAATAGGATAGATGCATGTGCGTCCGCCACGGCAAGAAGACCTCACGGTCCTTTTTGTACATCATACATTCATACATGCATACATGCATACATACATACATACATACATACATATCATACATACATACATACATACATACATACATACATACATACATACATATCATACATACATACATACATACATACATACATACATACATATCTACATACATACATATCTACATACATACATACATATCTACATACATACATACATATCATACATACATACATACATACATACATACATACATACATACATACATACATACATACATACATACATACATACATACATACATACATGAATACATAAACACATACATACACCAAAGGCCTTTTCCCACTTACAAGGGAAGTAGATAAAAAATAAAATCCACTCCCACCCATTCCATCCCCACATATCATACATATATACATACATACATACATACATACATACATACATACATACATACATACATACATACATACATATATACATACATACATACATACATGAATACATAAATACATACATACACCAAAGGCCTTTTCCCACTTACAAGGGAAGTAGGTAAAAAATAAAATCCACTCCCACCCATTCCATCCCCAAATACTCCACTCCCATTCACCACCCCTCCCTCTCTCCCTCCCTCCCTCCTCTCTTGGCTCCTCCTGGATGACGGGTCATCCCTGCATCTCGCCCACTGCCCTGGGTCAGAAGCAGTGTCGCAAGACACAGTACATCCACAGCAAGCCACACTAACTTTATTAAAGACGCCCTGCCTAGGCAAGAAGCTTCCAAAGGTAAGAAGCCTATGCCAGGAGCCATTTAGCTGCGGCCGAAGTCGTCCCCTTTGTCCTGTTATGCGTTTCTTGGACTGTTAGGTCAGGTAGCAGTCACTGCTGGGAATCGGAGGGATATGCTGGACTCGAACCCACGACTAGAAAAGTACGAGACCTGCACTCTTCCGACTGCGCCACCAATTCCCCCCAAGTCAGGCGAAGATCGAATTCATTTCGTCACAGAAAAAGAAAGTTGTATTCAATCTCGCACCAACCATCCTGCGCCCCTCTCGAACGTGGAGTATCCAAGAAAATTTCAAATGCTGAAAACACACACACACACACACACACACACACACACACACACACACACACACACACACACACACACACACACACACACACACACACACACACACACACACACACACACACACACACAGAAAAAAGGACAAGGTGTCTGAAAGGCATCAAGCTTTCCATACAAATACAACAATGTGTAGAGTAACCAAAGTGAGGAGCTCTTCAAAAAGAAAGAAAGCAAAAATAAAGCCAATTTAGAACAATGGAGAAAAAAGAAAACGACGGAACCTCTGGGGATTACGTTGAGGCGAATACATCGAACGCAACCAATACTCCGTCCTGAATCACTTAAAGTCTCCTCTTGATGAGTTAGACGTGGAGATCATTACTTTCTCTTTGTTCCCTTCAGCAATGGCATCTGCGAGACTTGGCCTGCGCGGCGGCGGCGGGCACAGCCTAGCCCAGAGGACGGAGTGCCAGCAGGGTGGGTGAGGGGTGGGGGGGCTCCTGACGCAGGCACTCACTTACTCGCAGGCTCAGACCCACGAGTCGGACTCGCACGAACGCAGCCGCCGCCGCCCCTATTGACATCCTCAAGTGTTTTCTGCTTCATCCTCCAGAGTCCGTCCTTAAGGAGTCTTTCCTTCAGCAGATTGTAGTTACATGAAAGTGGAGAGAATGAATATACAAGTCGAACAAGGTACTCAGAGCATAAGGAGGATATTACTAACTCTCTGCATCTACTTAGATCCTGAGTTTGTTTCCATCTCTTTCTCCAATTCGATTCCCACCTGTGCTGTTCTCCCTTCTCCTCCTCGTCCTCCCCTCCCTTTCCTCCTCCTCCTCCTCCTCCTCCCTTCATCCTCTTTCTCTCCTTTTATCTCCCCTCCCATCTTCCTCCCTACCCTCCCTTTCCCTTTCCCCTTCTCTCCCCCTACCATCTCATCTTCTTTCACCCCTTCCCCACCCTCCTTCGAACTCCCTCCTCCATCTTCCTCTCCCCCCTCTCCCCTACTCTTCCCTAACGTCTTCTTCCTCCCTCTCCCCCTCTCCTCCCTCCCCTTTCCTTTCTCCGTCTCCCTTCTCCTCCCCCCTCTCCTCATCTTCCTTCCTCCTCTCCTTTCCCCCTTCTCCTCCCTTCCCCCTTCCCCTCCAATTTCCTTTCCCCATCTCCCTTCCTATCCCGCCTCTCCTCATCCTCGTTTCTCCTCACCTTTCTGAAGTGGATCTTAGTGGAATTGGGATCCCGATCCACGAGGACCCCGTTCAAGAGGAGGAGGAGGAGGAGGGCGCGAGCGTCCAGGACCACAGGGTGCGCCACGACAGACAAAAGTCCCGAAAATGAGCTGGGCTCTCTCGATCGCAGGACTTCCTTCCTTCCTTCCTTCCTTCCCCTTGGACGGGCCGCCGCCGTCCAATTGTTTCCGTCCAGACCAGTGACCGTCAACCAGATGGCGTATTACCTAAGAGACAAGGAGGACGGGGGGGGAGGGGAGGTTAAGGGGGGATGATCTAAAGTTACGCGGTTCAAGGGGATAAAAAATTGCTCATTTGAGTGGATGTAAATGACACGGTAGAGGGGTAGAAATTACACTGTTGTTGAGTGTATGGGTTGAAAATAATTACGCGGTTGATTATAGGGTAATAACTGCAAGGTTAATGAGGGGGTAAATGTTACACGGTTGAGTGGGGCGGGGGTGAAAACTACCTGGTCGGTCGGGGAGGGCTAAAAATGACACGCTCGGGGGATGAAAGTTATACTATTACCTGAAAATTGTACGATTGAGCTCAAGATTACACGGTTGGGGCTAAAAATTCCACTATATGTATATATATATATATGTATATATATATGTATATATATATGTATATATATATATATATATGTATATATATGTATATATATGTAAATATGTATATATATGTATATATGTATATATATGTATATATATATGTATTTATATATGTATATATATATATATATATATATATATATATATATATATATGTATATTATATATATATATATATATATATATATATATATATATCGTAGAAACCACTGTTGGAGTAGAAAAGACTGGAAACGGGGAATCTATATATTTCGATTGCAAACTGCAATCCTCTTCAGTAGATATGTATATATATGTATATATATGTATATATATATGTATATATATACACATGTATATATATATATGTATATATATATGTATATATATATATATATGTAATATATATATGTATAATATATATATGTATATATATATATGTATATATATATGTATATACGTATGTATATATATATATATATATATATATATATGTATATATATATGCATATATATATATGTATATATATATGTATATATATATATGTATATATATATGTATATATATATGTATATATATATGTGTATATATATGTATATATATATATGTATATATATATGTATATATATATGTATATATATATATATATATATATATATATGTATATATACACATATATATATATATATATATTTATATTATATATATATATAAATATATGTATGATAATTTTTATGATAGTCACATGCAGAATTCAAACCCACTGCTTTCTGCCACCCGAAAGATTACCTTCATAATGCCTTTACCCCCTTGGCCACAGGGACTATAAAATCCTTGTAACCTGGAATCTAGCTGATATATATATATATATATATATATATATATATATATATATATATACATACGAGTATACATATATACACATAATCACGAAGAGCCCACAGTCGAAATAAAAGGAAACTTAGAAGAAAGCATAACTTCTATATTTCGGCTAATAGCTATAGCCCTCTTCAGGAAAGTACTTTCATGAAGAGGGCTATAGCTATTAGCCGAAATATAGAAGTTATACTTTCTTCTTATTTTCCTTTTATTCCGACTGTGGGTTTTTCGTGATTATTATTTACAAATGTGCTACTACATCTCGTCTAAGTGGTATATGTATATCTATATACATATATGGGTTATAGGCTAAAAGCTCTTTTGTCGGTTTGATTTCTCCTTGTAACTCAGTGTAATTCGTCGTTGAAATGACAAAAACAACCGACGAGTCCGCAGGTCTCCGAGGTGGATCAGATTCTCCTCCTGGGCCGAGAGGGTGACCATTGCATATTATGTATCTATCTAATTTTTTTAATATATTTATAATTTGTATTTAATTTATATTTTTACATTGAGTCTTATGTTTATTCATTAACTAGTTAATAATTTTCTTTTCCTATGTATTTTCATCTATATAATTCTCAAGCCTGTATTCAAGTCTGTATCAGTTAACTTTTCTATTTATCTAGTTCATTTGATTGCGCTTATTCTTATATATCTGTATATGTACTTATTTTTTCTTTATTTATTTACTGATTTGTTTAATTTTTATCTACTTACCTATCTCTTTATTTACTTGTTTATTTATTTACTTATTCATTCCTTTACCTTTTTCATTTATTCATTCATTTGTTAAATTCCTTATTACTTTATTAATTCATTAAGGTTTCTACTCATTCATTTGTTCATTGATGATTCATTTACTTATTTATTTATTTGTTTTTGTTATTGACGATCTCAGTCTATTGAAGTACTATTGACACTACTTGCAGAAGTATGTGTTGCATTCGAGTCTGGTTATCTAGCGTGCATTGCCGCGGTCACGTGCTGATCTTTGACCTCCATCTCCCCCACCTTCCACCCCCCCACCACCCTCCCGCCTCCAGCTCCCCTCCCCCTCGCCCTCCGACACCCACACCCACAATCACTCTACCTCCCACGCCTTTCCGCTCGTAGGTAGCGAGTGGAGAAGGTCCACCCTGGAAATGTTGTCGTTCTTAGAATTGGGTTAAATGATTGCAAAAATTAAATTGAAGAAGTTATGAGCGAAGAATGATTAGTTACCATTAATTTCTCGTGGAGAGGAGGGGAGGAGTGAAGGGGAGAGAGAGGGGGAAGGAGCATCTTGCCTTGAAAAAAAAAATTGTGATCGGAACGGGTTTTGAACATATTTTCAGAGAGGCCTTCTCCAGTTGAATAAAAATGTCCGTTATCAGCCATAAGAAAACCAATGAGGTGTACCGCCCGGGTGATTGGGTCACTATAGGTTCTTCCAGTAGGTGGGCTTCCCTCATGCCAGAAGCAGCTGTGACTCATAAGACTGCGTTGGAGGACGAGGTGGAGGTGGAGGGCGAGGAGGAGGAGGAGGAGGAGGAGGTAGAGGTAAAGGTCTGAATCACTGGCGAGGAAACGATCACGTGGTGCATCGCATTGACGTCATTCGAGGTCATGCAGATGTCGGTGACGACGAACGCGACCTTCTGCAGTGACGTCACGCCGCACAAAGAGTTTCACGAGTGGTTGCCCACTACCCCCCGACGACGACGGACGGACGCAAGCAGGAAGGAGGGGGCGGAGGCGGAGGTGGAGGCGGTGGTGGTTAGGGGCCTTGAGAGAGGGAGGGAGGGAGAGAAAGACAGACAGACAGAGAGAGAGATTGAGAGAGAGAGAGAGAGAGAGAGAGAGAGAGAGAGAGAGAGAGAGAGAGAGAGAGAGAGAGAGAGAGAGAGAGAGAGACAGAGAGAGACAGAGACACATAGATGTATGGACGGATATATGGGGGGGGTGGATGGAGGGATGGATGGAGGGATGGATTGGCAGATGGATAGATGAATGGGTGGATGGATAGAGATATAGTCAGGCAGACAGATAATGAATGAGTGGATGAGTGTATACACACACACACACACACACACACACACACACACACACACACACACACACACACACACACACACACACACACACACACACACACACACATATGTATATATATATATATATGTATATATGTATATGTATTTATGTATATATATGTATAATATATATATATATATATATGTAGTATGTATGTATATATTTATATATGTATATATATATATATATATATATATATATATATATATATAGTTTGTGTGTCTGTGCTTGTCTGTGTTTTTTAATGAATTGTAATGACTTAATTCAATTGAAGTGGGTCTCAACAAAACACATAATATTCTTTCTTTTTTATCTGTAATGTTGCCGAAGTTAATCTATCTGTAGTAGTGTAAGCCACTTCAAATATTTTTAATTTGTTGCTTTTCTTCTTCTTCTTTTTCCGATCCTCTTTCCTTATCTTCTGATCAATCACTCTCCTGTAAATCTCTGTCCATTCCTGCTTGTTTCTCTTTTCGCTTTCTTTTTATGAGTTTTCTTCTTTTCTTGCTTTCTTCCTCTGTTGATTCCCTTCTTACCCAAATATTTTCCCACCCTTCTTTGCCTGCTAGTTTCCACGTTCTAATAGTTATCTTGTTCATTCTATTTTACGATTTGGAGTATCCTTATCGACTGTCCATCGACTCTAATGTATATACTTCTATTTCTTCATGTAACTTTTCTTCATAGTTTTATTTGCCCTTTTGAGCCTTTCTTTTGATTTTCTGTTTCAAATGCAGTGACATATCTATGCTTATCCACTAACTCTTTTTAGTGTTCCCATATTCTGAAGTAGCATCATCAGCTCTCTCTCTTTCTCCACGCCTTCCCTCTCCTCTGTCCTTTGCTGATCCAAAATCTTTTCTTAAACTGCATTTCTTCTTACCCATGAGTCTTTACCCACACTTTATGTCTGATCTTTCTGTTTCTTCTTATATTTTCTCGTGTTTTTTATTCACACTGTCCTTCCTATATCTTATCTCTCTCATCTCGTTGTAGTTGTCTTGCAAGTCTGGCTATTTGTTTTCATTTTTTTTTTATTATCCATAAGATTTATTTGCCATTTTAATTTTATAAAAACAAAAACATTTGAGGACGGAGCATTTATTGGTACGACGTTTCACTTGTTACAGGTTTATTAAATACATAATAAAAGCTTCATCCTCGTATAGTGTTTCTTTTGATACTTGCCGGCAACGCCGAATTGCATACATTATAAGTTTTCGATCCTGCTCATTGGGCTGTTAGGCTGATAATTAATTATTCATCTACTGCACTTGCAGTTTCCTTTGTCCTTGTCATGTCTTTCACTATGGTCGTCTGCCAGTCTAATTGTCAATGTCTGCCTATCAGTCTGTCGGTCGGTCTGTCTTCTCCATCCTCCGTCTCTCTCTCTCTCTCTCTCTCTCTCTCTCTCTCTCTCTCTCTCTCTCTCTCTCTCTCTCTCTCTCTCTCTCTCTCTCTCTCTCTCTCTCTCTCTCTCTCTCTCTCTCTCTCTCTCTCTCTCTCTCTCTCTCTCTCTCTCTCTCTCTCTCTCTCTCTCTCTTCTCTCCCTTTCCCCTCCCTCCCCACTCCCTTCCCTCTTTCCCTCCTCTCTTTCCCTCCATCCCTCTGCTCCTCATTCCTTCCAAGAAAAACATGCCTAACCCTTGGGTTGACAACAGGAGTCTGTCTTCCGTGATTCTTGGACCCACGTTGGTGTGGCCAGGAGAGAAAAAACTATTGATTTTTAATTGACGGAAGGAAGGGTTGTAGGGAGTTCTACTCAACTGAAAGAAATGGTCTGGTGGCAATAAAAAAAAACATATATAAGAACGATTGCCTTAGTCGAAGAATTAGCTCTACCAATACGATGACGTATTTTGTGGACTTCGTGAAAGTGTTGGACAGGATACGATCGTGTAAAGCCGAGGGAAAGGAGCTGGGGGCGAGGCGGGGCCAGGGTGGGGGTGGGGGAGGCTGGCTTAGCCTAAAAGGAATCTCATTTGATTAAAACCAACTCTTTTTTCTCTATTTCTATCCCCTCCCACGATAAAATCGCACGTTTGGGCTTAAATTATGACAAACATTTTAAGACAAGAAGCGACTCGAGTAAGTGTCGTAAGGCGACAGATGGTCAAGGCTTCGCTACATAACTGGAATCATTGGACGGACATCTGCTCCTGAAGCGTTCGTGGTTGGCTGGACATCAAACTCCAGAAGGAATTACCCACAGAGGGGAATGGCCTTCCAAGAGGTGCCAACAATTTCGTCAAGAGCGGACTCGATGAATGGAGGAAACTTCTCCCAGACGTAATGGAACGGAGCACTAGGAAATATTCTAAGATTGGGTTGGATAAAAAAAAGTAAAATGTTCTAATATTTGTCATTGGGTTATTTTGTTTGTTTTTGAGATTCTTCTTTGTGTGTTTGTTTACTTGTTATATATTTTTTTACTTTATCATTAAGCAAAATTTTTTTTTGAGTCAATATCGTGACATGCAACTCGTTATAACACGAAAAAAGGAAAAGAAAGCAGAGGAGCTGGAAGAGGAGGAGAAAGGGAAAAGAAAGAAGGAAAGGAAAAAAGAAAAGGAAAAGAAAAGGAAAAGGAGGATGAGGATGAGGGATAGGAGGAGTCTTATGTTGCTGTCGTGAATTGTAGTTTCTATCCTGGAAGAAGTAGAAGAGGAAAGAGAAAAAGAAAGAGAAGCAGAAAGAAGAGGGAAAGAACAAGAAGAAAGGGAAGCAAGGGAAGAAGTAGTAGTAGTAGTAGTAGTAGTAGTAGTAGTAGTAGTAGAAGCAGTAGTAGTAGCAGTAGTAGTAATAGTTGTTGTCGTCGTTGTTATTATTGTTGTTGATATGTCGTCGTTGTTGTTGTCGTTGTTGTTGACGCTATTGTTGTTGTCGTTGTTGTTGTTGTTGTCGTTGTTGTTGACGCTGTTGTCGTCGTTGTTGTTGTTGTTGTTGTCGTCGTCATTGTCATTGTCATTGTCGTTATTGTTTCTAGTCCGTTGTTGACCAGCAGTTTTATTCTGAAAAAAGTATAGGGAGAAAGGAATGGGAGAAGGAGATGAAAGAAGAAAAGGAAAAGGAGAAAGAGAAAGAAGAAGCAAAGGAGAAGAAGAAGAAGAAGAAGGAAAAGGATAAATATACGGAGAAGACGATGATGTTATCGACGAGGACCAAGAAAATGAAGACACGAAAACGACGACCAAGAAGACGACGACGGTTCCGCCTTACCCCTTTGGCCTTGTCCGTGGATATGAAGCCACAAGTCCCCCCCGGCAGTTTCGCCTTGCCTCGCCAAGCCGGCTCTTGGAAGAGAGTTTGAAGCTTTCTAGGACTCGATGTCAGTCTTAAGAAGAAGAAGGAGAAGAAGAAAAGAAGAAGAATAAAAAGAAGAAAATTCTAGGAATGTTTTTTCCGTCTCTCTCTCTCTCTCTCTCTCTCTCTCTCTCTCTCTCTGTCTGTATATATATATATATATATATATATATTTATGTATGTATATATATATATGTATATATATATATGTATATATATATATGTATATATATATATATATATATATATTGTGTGTGTGTGTGTGTGTGTGTGTGTGTGATGTGTTACTGAGATGCGTGTCCGTATGTGTTGAAGAACGATTACAAGTTGAAGGAGTCGATTCAAATCGATATTATCAACAGATAAGGAAGAGATTCACATACATTATACTTGTAATTATAGTTGGGATGACTACGGAAGTTCTCCGTCATAAGGTTATTACCTCGCAGACAAATGTCCTGAAATTTTCGGAGGAAGAAAATACAATAAGGGTAAATAGATTCATTAACATAATTGATACACTAATAGTGAGAAAAATCATACTAAATGAGAAAAAGATAGAAACCTTAAAACAAATATATAGATCCTGAGAAGGGTAGGGCTAGGTTTATTATAAATTTCCAGGAAATAGAAAATATAAAAACATATGAGGACTATAAAGAATCGTTCATTAAACAATTTAGATAAGATTGTGGTCAGGATCCTATCAGGTTTTTGGTTAGATTGATAAAGACAACAAGTTAAACAAACACAGAATATTTATCAAAAAAAGAAAGATGGTCTAATGACATGATTTCTATGTTGAAGAATTCAGATTGGATAGAAAGTAGATCTAGTGACAAGTTAAAAGTTTCTCAGTCTACTAAGTTAACAGCATTTGCACTACTGGTAGCCAACAGGTACGAGATGACTGCAGAAAAGCTATACAGGGATCTTAAGTAAGCAAAGGACTTAGGAGAGATATATTAACTTTTACAAGGTAATCAAGAAAGTAAAATAATTAGTCCATATATCATGACATTAGGAATGCAACAACAGAAAGAAATTAGGAATTCTAGTAGTAATTACAGAAACAAAGGATCTGAATATAGAGTTAGAAGCACTTCAAGGAATGCTAGGCTTGAGTGTCATAATTGTAAAAAGTTGAGATATACAGCACGAGAGTGTTATTATGAGATTATTTGTAGGAACTGAAAATATGAGGGTCATAATTAGTGTCATTGTAGAAACCCACCTTTCTGTTTGTATTACAGTAGAGTAGGACATAGAACACAGGATTGTAGAGGAATGCCATATTTTCGTATTGACCCCAGACACAAAATAAAACAACACTACAGAGCTAACTCTAGAGCAACAAACAGGTATTATATTGTACTAAACAGTGATGAAAAAGAGAACAACAGCATAAGAGATTTTTTGAATCTACTATAACAATTGGAGGGACTTTTGTAGGACCCATCATTGCGGATAAAGTATTCAATAGACCTATTCAAATATCTATTGATACGGGATCTGTAGTAAATGTTATAACTAGTAAAGTGCTTAAAAGGTAGGAACCGGGAGTGGAAACATAACCAATACATTATTCATTGCAAGGAGTAACAGAAAGTCAATTAAAAACCGTAAGACTGACTTAGATGTTATTTTGTATAAAAATGAGCACTTGCACATTCCGGTGATAGTTATAGAAAAATCTGTCTTCCCAGATGTATTGATAGGATTTGCAACTATGAACAAAAGGGCATGCTTATATGTCCGGCTGAGTTAGGGATCTTAGTTAAATCACAGTTAATCCCATTTCTAAATTAACCAGACTTAGAGACAGTATCTGTGATAAGAGAACCTATTGAGATAGATGGGGAAGAAAATAATGTTACATTGGATAGTAGCAGGGCAGTGCGGTCTATTCAAAAACAGATAAAGCAAAAGGAAGAAAAAGACACACATAGTGAGCACAACTCAGATGTTCAAGAAATCCCAGAAATTAATCAGAATTCATCAACTACAAATGAAGCTTTACTAATTGTGGAAGGTGGCGTAATAAAGTCGACATTATTGCAATCCAGAGCAATGAACACAGTAGAAATGGAGTTGAAAGGAGTCACTGTAGACTCCAAAATTTAAAACATCCCAGAATCAATTATGATGAAAGGCTTGAAATTAGACTCGGTGATTTATAAGACACAAAAGAACAAGGTAGTAGTGGTGATTAGTACTTTGAATAAAGATATAGTCTTAGGAAATGATACACAAATAGAATGTTTACAAGTCTGTCACAGACCCATTAAGATTCTAAACGATAGTCCTGAAGAAGTGGAATCACCAATTTGATCAATCTGTTCAGTTCAAGAAGAAACAGATTTAGGTAAGAAATATAAGAGTCAATTAGTGCCTAATTGTTGTTCTGAGTTAGAATCAAGTTCAGTTGCATTGTTAGTGAAGCACAATAAAGCAATTGCTTTGCCGGGGGGCGCCCAGGGCAAAACAATTGTTTTAAAACATCAGATCAAATTAAAACAAACCAGGGACTCAACTTATATACCTGCCTACAGATTACCTCCATTCCAAGCTAGCCATCGTAAACAAATTGGTCACTAAAATGTTATCGCAGGATGTCATAGAACCCCAAAAAAGAATAAAAATTCCCATTGATTCTGGTGCCAAAAACAGATGGCACCATGCGTCCAGTTATTGACTATAGGGAATTGAATGAACAGACAATACCTGATCGACTACTGTTACCGGTAATAGCAGATATACTTTGTAGTTTGGTAACCGATAATCGGTATTCTAGCATTAAAGATATCAAATCAGCGTTTTAGCAGATCAAGTTCCACGAAAATTCTCGAGATTATACAGCCTTTTCTACAACAACGGGACACTACGCGTTCAAGCGAATACCATTTGGGTTATGGAAAAGTCCATTAACTTATGTGACATTAATAAATAAAGTAGTAGATGGTTGTTAAGAAATACAGCCAGTGTATTTCTAGATGATATTCTAATAGTTTTCCAAACAGCAACTGAGCACTATAAGAAATTAGATTTGGTATTCTAAACACTAGTTGAAGCAAGATTGAAAGTGAAACTTGAAAAATGTAAGTTTTTACGAGACATTGTCATTTATTTGGGACATAAGATAGGTAGATATAGACTTAGTACAGTGAACTCAAAAATAGAAGCAGTAAAGAACTACTCAGTACCAAACAATGTAGAGAAAGTTAGAATTTTCTTGGGATTGACAGGGTATTATAATAAGTTTATCAAGGGATATGCAAACATAGCTAACCCATTAAGTTCTTTGTTTAGAAGCAGTAAAAACTACTCAGTACCAAACAATGTAGAGGAAGTTAGAATTTTCTTGGGATTGACAGGGTATTATAGGAAGTTTATTAAGGGATATGCGGACATTAGCTAATCCATTATTTTTGTTTGTTTAGGAAAGATTCAAATTTTATTTGGAGACTTGAACAATAATAAGCTTTTGACAAGTTTAAAGATAAACTTACTAGTTCTCCAGATCTCATTTTTCCTAATTATGATAAAGAGTTCATTCTTTGTACTGACGCATCAGACATAGGGTTAGGAGGAATGCTGATGCAAGATGGGAAATTGCAAACAATAACTTTCACATCGAGGCCTTGTAACAGTGCAGAGAGAAAATAATCCATTATAGAAAGAGAAACGTTAGCAGTGGTATATTAACTAGAGATTTTTAGAGATATGATACTAGATATACAACCAGAGTGTGGACTGATCATACAGCTATTCAGAACTTATTCAAACATATGGATCTTAGAGGCAGATTAGCCAGGAGACTTACTACAGTTCAATGTTACGAGGTTAAGTTAGAGTATATTCCATCTCTTCCTTCCCTTCCCTTCTTCCTCCTCCTTCACTTCTTTTTCCCTCTGCTCTTCCTCCTACTCCTCCTCTTCATCCTTTTTCTTTTCCGTTTCCTCATCGTCCTCTTTCTCCTTTCTTTCCTCTCTTCCTCACCCTTCTACTCTTTCCTCTTTCTCTTCCTTTTCTTCCACCTTCCTCCTCCTCTTTTTAATATCTTCCTTCCCGTCTCCTTCCATAATTTCCAATTCCTCTTCTTCCTTTTCCTTCTCCTTCTCTTCCTTCTCACTTTCCTCTTTTTCTCCTTCTTTTCCTTGTCCTTTTCCTTCTCATTTTTTCTCTTCCTACTCTTCTTTCTCTCTCGACTTCTTCTTTTCCTTTTGTTTTCCTCCACCTCCTCCTCTTCTCCATATCCGTATCATCATCTTTTTCTTCTTTCCCGCCTCCTTCTTCTCTTCCTCCTCCTCTTGTTTTTTCTCTTCCTCCTCCGTGTCCTCCTGATTTTTCTCCCCCTTCTCCTCTTCCTCCCCCTCTTCCTGTTTCTCCTGTTCCTACTCTTCTTTCTCCTCCACCTCCTCCTCCTCCTCCTCTTCCTCCTCCCTTTCCACCTTCACCCTCTCCTTCACCTTCTCTTTCTCTTTATTCTCCACGGTCTCTCTCTGTCTCCCTGTTTCTCTACCTGTCTCTCTGTCTCCTTATCTCTCTGTCTCTCTGTCTCTCATTCTGCCTCTTTGTCTCTTTCTCTGTCTCAGTCTCTGTTTCAGTCTCTCTCTCTCTCTCTCTCTCTCTCTCTCTCTCTCTCTCTCTCTCTCTCTCTCTCTCTCTCTCTCTCTCTCTCTCTCTCTCTCTCTCTCTCTCGCTCTTTCCCTCTTTCTTTCTTCCCCTCCCCCCCCAGTGAATATCATTAACGGGATACCGCCCCCACTATTTAGTCTCACGAATGCTTCCCACAAAGGCTGAAATTTCAAAAGAGCTCTTGTTGTGACGTCATAGTTACCTGAGCTAGGGAGGGGCTGGCTGACTCGCAACCTCGAGGTTCGTCCACGCGGTGTTATGTCGTCATAAATGACGTCATACAATAAAAGTGACGTCATAGCCTTGTGTGTTCTCCCGTAGCGATGCGTGTTTGTACAAAGGTGAAGTTCAAAGATCAAAGTGGACGTGAAACAGAAGTGTGACGTAATAGGTGCGACGTCATAGTCTTTTAAAACACCTGCAGGAATGACGTCATAACTTCATCGCATTCACATGATATATGACGTCAGAAAAGTGGGTGGAGCCTACAGTACGAGAGTGGGAATGGATGTCTTAGAAAAAGCAAATAACTGTAAGAATACATTTCAATTTCTGTCTCTGTAGTAGAGGACTTTTTTATTCACATGGATAATGTATTCTGTCGATAGCCATACACTATGCATATAATATATATATATATATATATATATATATATATATATATATATATATATATTATATATTTTATATACATATATATATACAGTATATATATTACATATATATATATATTACATATATATATATTACATATATATATATATACATATATATATATATATATATATATATATATATATATATATGAGAGAGAATGTGGGTGGGGAAGGGCAAACGAAGATGTGTTAGGAATAGAGTTTATTGCCCTAACGTTGCGACCAACTTGGTCTTCTTCAGAGGACTACAGCATTACAAACGGATCACAATTCTTATAGTCGTAGTGAGAGGGAACCCGCCAAGGTATGAGCGTCATGTTTTCCCTTTGGCTAACGATTTTATTATTAGGACACTTGCTGCTTTCGAGAGGCATTTAAATCCGTCTCTGTCGTTGTTGTTCTTGTTGGCGGCGATATGTGCAGCTTCCACAGTTTTTCTCATTTTCTTCTCAAATCCCTCGTGTAGAATTTCTGCGTTGTTCCAATCAGGTAGATGTCCACATTTGTCCAGGTGACGAACCAGGGAGTTAGATGTTCTATGAGCCCTGAGATCGTTTTTGTGCTCATTCAAGCGTTTATTGAACCCTCGACCTGACTCACCGAAATAAGATGATGGACAACCGTTGCATGGAATACGGTAAATGACACTGAGATTATTACGCATATTATTATGTTTCTTAAATATTTTTCCTATTTTATTGGAAGATATTTTTGCTATATTTATTCCACCTTTTAACAAATAATCATCAATAGCTATGGTGTTTATAGAATTAGGGACAGAAATAAAATGAG
>NC_134813.1:18648729-18653729 GCF_046742065.1 Oratosquilla oratoria
AGATTCCGTAATAAACACAGTTGGATAGTGAAATGGAAAACACGATGACCCACTTGGTCAAAGATGTTACTCGAGTAAAACGAGATGACACTCGAACGAGATTGGAAAAGCTGCCTACCAAGAAGCTTGACATTACTGGCTTTGAAATTTATTTGCCCTTGAGCATAAAGTGACCGTGTGCTATTTGAATTCCAGCTGGAATAGGGGGTGTAAGGGGAAAAAAGCTCTCGGTATACAGATGGAATAGATAGATAGATAGATCCAGAGGAATTAATCGTACAGGTAAAGCAGACCAAATTTTTGTGAAGGGAAACTTATAGGGCTCGATAATTTTTTTTTAAATCTTAATTGGGAGGAATTCATGAATACTAACAATACTGAGAGAAAATGGGGGAATATTTTTACATTTTTACAATTTGGATGTGCATGAATATTCACTGAAAATTAGTATAAGAAACGTAGAATTTACTATTCCATTAAGACTGTAAAATATCTAAAGAAGCTAGATAGAAGTCTTGGGATAAATGGAGGAAAAGAGGAACCAATAGAGCAAAAAAGAAAAAAATAATAGAATAAAACAAAATTATTTGAAAGGTTTATCAATGGTAAACTGAGGCGCAGGAAGGATAGTGATTGGTGATTTTTTTTTTCTAGAAATATTTTCTCAGGCTGAAATTGGTGAATTTTTCCAATTTGTTTTCACCAATGAGAAATTCCTGGATATAAATAAGATTAAAGAATGCAGGGAATTATTGATAGTCATAATGAATAGTCTGTGTTCTTTAGAAGTAGCAGTAGTAGTTTCGGAAGATCGTAGGTGTCAAAGATTTTGAACTTTTAATCAAGAGTGACTGATGTGCCGTAAAAGAGAGATTGCTTGGTGAATTGTGAACCTAAATCTTGAGAGGACATCTGACATAGTCCATCACAATCTACTACTGTTGAAACTGGAGCATAGTAGAAGACTCAGAACCATGAGGTAAACCTTGTGAATGGAGAAAAAGTTTCTTAAAGAGCAAGTATACGAGGAAAGTAATGAAAAATAAGATGTCACAATAGAAGACAGGGACTGGCAGAGACCTGGAAATGTCAATAGTAGCTTCTGTAATGTTCCTCGTGTATAAATTATATCATAGATGGTACAATCAACTGTACCAACATGTTTGCAGATGGCGAAGAGAGCACAATAAGAGTGAGAAACGTAGAGGACTGAAGTTTATTGCAGAATAACTAAATATCATGTATGCCTGAAGCCTAGAATAGAAAGCGAATTTCAATGCCAGAAAATACAACGAAATGGGAATTTACTGAAAAGGACCCTCATTGAATAATCCTATGGGAAGCAAATAAATTACAAAGGCAAAGGAAGAGAGAGATTCAAAACCGTTGATACGGGATAAGCTGTCATCTGATATACATATCAGTAGAGATGAGGGGGAGATGTACGGATTTCTAAAAAAAAAAAAGAAAAAAAAAAAAAAAGTGGAAGTGCCTTTTCACAAACTGAATAAAGATAGGACCTCAGAGACCTTTATACATTCCAGATTATAATATGCACCAGTGATATGGTCACCAAACAAAGTTAAAGGTATTATCAAGTTCGAGAGAATACAAAAAGAAAAAAAGATCCCCAGCCTTGCAGATAAATCATACGAGGAGAGAATGGAGCCACTGGCCCTCCAATCGATAAAGGATCGAAGAGAAAGAAAGCACTTCAGTGTGGTGTTCAGATCACTGAGGGGGCCATACAAAGGTGACAGGAAATATCTTTTGATCTGGAATAGGAGGGCATCAAGAGTTCATGGACACAAGTTGAAAAAAGGAACATATGTCTGAAGTATGTGAAAAAACGAGGTTTTCTGTACATATGCGTAAAAACTACTGAAATAGCTTGAGAGGTGGCTAATCAAACTATACGCGCGTGTGTGTGTGTGTCAGTCAATCAGTCAGTCAATCAGTTTGAAATTGAAGAAATTTTTAGTCTTTTCCCCCTAGTCTAGTCTAGTTTCCTCTTCGTGTTCGGAAATGTTCAAACTGATGATCACAATTGTCCAGACGCAGCTGATTCCGAGGACCAATGAATTCGATAAATTTATCAAACATTTCAAAGAGTGAGGACATTTTTTGGGAAAACCAATGTATGTATGTATTTACGTATTCATATGTACGTGTATGTATGTATGCATGTTGATATATGTATATGTACATGTTATGTATGTATGTATATATGTATGTATTTTTTATTTCAACGGCATTGCTGAAATCCTGAAGTCCGCAACTTGACGCCAATAATAAGTTTCTTATTCTTGCCTATAATCTCCACCCAAATAGATTCCGTACTGTCCTCTTTCTTAATCGAACTGTTGATAATACAGTTAATTGTATTTATAACGAAAAGTGCTACTCCTCCCCTACTCCTTCCAACCCTGTCCTTGTGAAAAAATTTATATCTTTCTATCTCGATTTCCGGAAGGAAATGTCTATCAGCCATATTGATCCAGGATTCAATAATAGCTATAATATAAAATCTCTCTACGCATGCTTACCTCGCAGTAAATAAAATTTATTTATTACGCTTCTGCTGTTTTCATGGTAACATTTTAATTTATCCTCTCTCCACCTGCTTTGGTGATTCTTTACACAGCCCTTCTCTGAGCTGTTTCTATTGCCTAAACTATATTCCGATATCCCCCCCCCCCGACTTTCACGTAATAATAATAATAATAATAATAATAATAATAATAATAATAATAATAATAATAATAATAATAATAATAATAATAATAATAATAATAATGATAATAAAATGTTGGATGCCCATTTCTCGCTCAAGGGATTCAGCAAGGAGCCGAAATCCTGTGGGCAACAAGTGTACCCTGTCCTTTGTATATAGACAATTCTTACCGTAAAAGCGATCCTAGTTGTCGGCATGCGCCCATCAATTGGCCTTACAATATTTTGCCAGCCTGCAATTCATTGCAATAGCCCTGGAATGTCAAATGCCTCCAACTCTACGCCTCGGAAGAATTCCACATAGAACAGGAACCCCTCCCTTATTCCTAATCAAAGGATTACAAAGGCGGAGCATGCCGACAGGAGACCTTTTGATCCATATCTAGGTCGGATGCAAAAAAACAAAACAAAAAACAATCATAATAATAAAATAAAAAATAAAAACTATAATAATGTAAATAACAAATAAAATACATAAATAAATGCATAGGTATAGTTAAAATAATAAACAAACAGGTAAATAGTAAATAATAATAATTTGACATATAACTAATAATAAATGAAAATCAGACAGACAAATTATAACAAAACAAAAACAAATAATATAACATAAATTATAATCATTACAGCATCTTACTTAGGTATTCATCTAAATGATTCTTAAAGCTTCGAACTGAACTACATTGCACTACCTGTGCAAGAAGTTGATTCCATTCATTAACTACACGGTTGGTAAAGTTGTTTCTACCTACTTCCAAATTGAATCTATTTCCGGACAGTTTGAGACCATTGTTTCTTGTCTGATTCTCATTCAATGTGAAATTTTTTTCACTTTTGATGTTGTCAATTCCCTTTAAAATCTTAAAGACCTGTATCAAGTCACCTCTGAGTCTACGCTTTTTTAAGGAAAACAGATTCATGTGCTTTAGTCGATTTTCGTATGATTTATTTTTGATATTTGGAATCAGTTTTGTGGCTCGCCGTTGTACTTTTTCCAGTCTGTCAATGTCTTTAATGAGAATCGGTGACCATACGGAAACAGCATATTCCAAATGTGGACGAACTAACGATTTATATAGCTTGTTAATGAGTGATGGACTTTTGAAATGAAAAGATCGCGCAATCAGTCCCAGAATCTTATTTGCTTTCTCAGAGGCTGAAATACACTGCTTGGATGATTTGAGGTCGTTACTGATAATTACGCCGAGATCTTTTTCACTATCCACTTTTGTTAACGAATTTCCAAATAACTTGTAATCGTACTTACTGTTATTTTTACCTATGTGCATTACCTTGCATTTACTTGTGTTAAATTTCATTTGCCACTTTTCAGACCATTGCTGTAATTTATCTAAATCTTCTTGAATATCTAATTGGTTTGAGTGATCATTTGTCACTCCGCACAGTTTTGTATCGTCAGCAAATTTGGAAACAGTAGATTTTAGTCCATGGTCTATATCATTTATATATACTATGAATAGAAGTGGCCCAAGAACGGAACCCTGAGGAACTCCACTTGCAAAACTTTTCCATCCAAATTCGCGCAAACAATTCCTCATCCCCTAACTTACCTATGCCATTCCCACCAGAACTCAAACAAACAATGGGTTTCACATCTTTTTCGACTATACATTCTTCAGTCCTGTCTCTAACATCACCTATCCCCTTCCCGGGGAAACACACATGGGTATGCTTACATCACTATAACCACATCACCATTCCCATAAATCATGTGAGCGGTGTCACAATCATCACCCAGACATTCTGTCGCCAAGACATCCGCTCTGACAGGAAAGCTGACTAAACAGTTAGCCGAGCACTCGCAACCAAGATACACACACAGACATACGAACGCACACATAAATGCGGTCAATCGCCAATTCCGAATAACACACGACAACACAGTAGTAATCAACCCTTGCCCCCTGGATATATTATACATTATAAAAAGGGATATAAGAAATAATTTATGAACTAACAACAACCATGTAAAGGGCCGGATTTTCCTATTAAAATTGTTTTCAAGGTGACTAAAGAGCACCTCAGAAATTTACAGACTCAGCACTTCCGCCCCACAAAAACGAAGTGCAGAGCTCCAGGAGCGGTCGGTGTCTGACGTGCCCTGTGTATCATAGTGTACAGAACTGTGCGTGAACTGTGTAAATAAAGTGAAGAAACTGAACATTGTGATTTGCAACCCCAGGGGGGTTGGTTACATGCTTCATATCTTTGTCGCAGAAGGACCTATCTAAATACCGCACCTGGCT
>NC_134813.1:18656229-18671229 GCF_046742065.1 Oratosquilla oratoria
CGCCGAGTACGCACGCTGGCGTCGCCTGGCCCGCTTACATAACCTTCCTGGCAACTCTCTCAGGACTCGCCCACCTACGTAAGGATGTCTAGGCCACGTGTCGAGCACGTAAGGCACACTTGCGTGGCACAAGGCACACCTGGAGGACGCTCCGGCACTGTGCCACACTGGGAAAGGGTGGCGCCAGGGATGGGAGGGTACAACACCTCTGACGAGACAAAAGGTACAGTGGCGATGTATTCTGCCTTCCTTAGCCGCCTGGTATTCGCGGAAGCCATTAGGTCTGGTTTCAGGTTTGTTATAAGATATTTTCACTCTTAATGCGCATGGAGGAGTCTCTCTGCTGAATAGATTCTTCAAACGGAAGCTGCAGCAAATCAAACGTGAAGGATCTTCGCCTTCACGGGTTGATAAGGCACGACATGCGTGCCTGTTGGTAATGTTAGGCACAACGAAAGGAACGTGACTTTTGTGGTCATAATAAGCCTTAGCGCGAAAGCAAGACACAAAAGGATTCAAATGAGCCTTGATAGGTCTTTGTGAACGCAAAGAACACGCGCAGGTATTGTCCAAAGGGCAAGGGCATGTCACAGAACATACATCATAGACCTGTCTCACCATTACGAAACACCGGGAAGTAGGAGAAAGTGGCCTCTGATAAGAGGCAGAATGTTGACTTAGGAGGCACTGAATAAATGTAGGACCCACGAAGCGTCTGCGGGTTGCCTCGAGGTGCTCATTAGAGGCATCAGCCTTCTATAGGAGGCAGAGGTTATCCGTAATAAGGTCTCTCCTTACGGGGCAGAGGATCTTTGTAGAAGGCAGAGAATCGTCGTAAAAGTCAGAGGATCTCCGTAGGAGGCAGAGGATATTTTTAGGAGGCAGGGGATCTTCGTAGGAGATAGAGTCAGGGGATTTCCGTAGTAGGTAGAGGCTTTGTAGAAGTCAGATACTCCGTAGGAAGTAGAGATTCTCTATAGGAGGAGGCAGAAGTTCTCCATAGGAAGCAGAATCTCTCCATAGGAAGCAGAATCTCTCCATAGGAAGCAGAATCTCTCCGTAGGAAGCAGAATCTCTCCGTAGGAAGCAGAATCTCTCCGTAGGAAGCAGAAGCTCTCGGTAGGAGGCACAAGACGGCACATAAGAGGCACGGGGTGCTATTTCTGTCCACTCGTCGCTGCTCGCGACTATTTATGGCTCCGATCGATATCCTCGCCCGCCGCCGCCGCCGCCGCCGCCGCCGTCGTCGTCGTCGCCGTCGTCGCCGCCGCCGGCGGTGGAGCGAGCGTGCGTTTGCGAGTCCGTCGAGCTAGCCTACCTGATTCATGCGTGCGCCCGTATGTGCGTTACCCTTCTTGCCTGCCTGTCTGTCTGTCTGCCTGTTAGCTTGCTTGCTTGCTTGCTTCCGTTCTTGTCTGGGTGGGTAGCCCAGATTCTTACGAAGAAGAGGGCGTGCGATTGGATCCAGGCGTACGTACGGTGCCACGTGACCGCCTGACTACCTCCCCCTCCCCCTCCCCCTGTCCCCGTCTCCCCTCCTCCTCCCCCTTCCCTGTTACCGTCTCCCCTCCTCCTCCCCCTTCCCTGCTCCCCTGCCCCTGGCGCTGAATTAAAGCCTTCTTGGACCCATGGAGGCGCCCAAGGTAGATTTGAATCTGTTTAACCCCCCAAGCATTTTTCTTTTTTCTCTTGAAGAAGGAGGCGTCACCGACATGAAGAGGAGGTATTCTTTGTAAAGTCGGCTGTAGTAGACACTAAACAATTTTGTTATACAACTGAAGAAGTTTACCACAACAACAAAACCCTTGTGGCATCGAAAAAGTTCAGTTGCTACAGATGGCAACGACCATTTGTGTGTGTGATTCACCTTGATCTTTGGATCACGTGTTGGACTCGTGATCGACAGCTATTTCCCTCCCGGAAGAGAGCTCAGAGCTCGTATGACCGATCTATGGGTAATGCTATGACCTTACACACACACACACACCCAACTCCCCGCCCACGAGAGTTGGAGTAACGACTCGAAGCGCAGCGATACTGAAATAATTTCAGCCCGTGTGTGTGTGTGTGTGTGTGTGTGTGTGTGTGTGTGTGTGTGTGTGTGTGTGTGTGTGTGTGTGTGTGTGTGTGTGTGTGTGTGTATTTACCTAGTTGTAATATACGGGAGGGGAGCTATGCTCGTGGTGACCCGTCTTTGTATCTCTCCGCATCAAGTTTTATCTTAAGATCTTGTATAGTGTTTGCACATACTGTTTTGTTGTCTAATTTGTTCCATGTATTAATCGCTCTGTGTGGGAAACTGTTCATTTTCAAGTTTTTTCTATAACTATCTTTTTACAATTTTTTTCCGTGTCCTCTCGTTTTACCGTTGTCCCAAATGTTCAGGTGTGTTTTTCCCTGTAGATAGACTGAAGTGTTTGAATAGATTGTGAGAGCTTGCCTCTTCGTGGCCACCTCTGAAGGACGAAGTCTTCATCTTTGTCAGTAGATGCAAATTGGGCTTAGAATGACGTTGTTTTGCTTTTATAATGTTATGATCCCTATGGTGTCTTTGCGGGTTTCCCCTTGACTGTATAAAATCACCTGGCGGCTGTCAGAATAGATACCAGAGTCCAAGGTGAGGTAATCTACAACTGTTATCATTTATTGTGGAATTTGGTGGTCTGTTGAAGCGTGGTTGTTTCGTGACCTGAGTGTGTGTGTGTGTTATGTGTATGCAGCACTTTTACATGGATGTACGGTGAGTGCTTGGGCTAGGTTATTGTAGAAGCCTGAGCAGAAGACTGCAGTAGTTTTTGTTATGTGATGCGATGCGGTGCGATGTGGTGTAGTCAGTGAATCAGGTAGATTTCCAACAGAGGCAATGGGATTCAGTTTAATCAACGTTCAAAATCTACGCACACCGAGTGTTTCAGAAAATGCCTTCATTTCTTTCTATTTTCATTTACCTATCGTCTCTCACTTGTGAGGTCTCCGGTTGGCGTGATTTTCGTCGAACTCTGCTGTAATCCACTCTAGTCCATTGTAATCCACTCCAGTCCACTGTCACAATCCACTACACATTTTCTCACCCAGTAGAAAATGTGCAGCTATAATGCGCTTACAATACACTGCACGAACTCTTACACTGTCATTTGTGAACATTTTCCACTAATCTTGGACAATAAAGCTCAGTTCTTTTTCTTGCAATGTGCGCTGGCGGCGTCATTGGAGACGTGCAGCTTTCGCGTTCGCTTACATGTTGTGGGTTCGAATCCCGCACTCCTCTGAGCTTCCAAGTAGTGACTGTCACCTGACCCAATAGTAGTACCTGAAGCGCATCATAGGGCAAAGTTGAATGGTTCGGCCCCAGTTCAGCGCCTCCTGGCGTAGGCATTTCTCTTAGCCTTGGAGCTTCTGTTAAACGAGAGGTGTCTTCCATCCTTCCTCTGGATCCTTCCTTCCTTCCTTCTCTCCTTCCCTCCTTCCTTCCCTCCTTCTCTCCTTACCTTCCTCTGGATCCTTCCTTCCTTCCTTCCTTCTCTCCTTCCCTCCTTCCCTCCCTCCCGCCTTCTCTCCTTACCTTCCTTTGGATCCTTCCTTACTTCTCTCCTTCCCTCCTTCCCTCCCTCCCGCCTTCTCTCCTTACCTTCCTTTGGATCCTTCCTTCCTTCTCTCCTTCCCTCCCTCCTTCTCTCCTTACCTTCCTCTGGATCCTTCCTTCCTTCCTTCTCTCCTTCCCTCCTTCCCTCCCTCCTTCTCTCCTTACCTTCCTCTGGATCCTTCCTTCCTTCCTTCTCTCCTTCCCTTCTTCCCTCCCTCCCTCCTTCTCTCCTTACCTTCCTCTGGTTCCTTCCTTCCTTCCTTCTCTCCTTCCCTTCTTCCCTCCCTCCTTCTCTCCTTACCTTCCTCTGGATCCTTCCTTCCTTCCTTCTCTCCTTCCCTCCTTCCCTCCCTCCCTCCTTCTCTCCTTACCTTCCTCTGGTTCCTTCCTTCCTTCCTTCTCTCCTTCCCTCCTTCTCTCCTTCCCTCCTTCCCTCCCTCCTTCTCTCCTTACCTTCCTCTGGTCCTTCCTTCCTTCTTTTCTTCTTTCCTTCCTTCCTTTCGTAATGGATTTCCCAGGACTTGGTTTTGGGTCCCTTATTGTTCATTATGTATATAAACAACTTGGACAATGGGATTATTAGTGATGTTAGTAAGTTTGCGGACGACACTAAAATAGGACGCCTAATTAAGTCAGGAGAAGACGCCGAGATTCTGCAGGAGGATCTTAATAAATTGTTCACTCAGTCGGTGAAATGGCAAATGGACTTCAATATCTTAAAGTGCAGCATGTTAAACATAGGGCTACACAACACTGAAAGCAGATATAGCTTAGACAACACTTTTTGGGGGGGAAAAACGAATGTGAGAGAGACTTGGGAGTTCTAGTGAGTCCTGAACTTAAATCGAGGAAACAGTGAATTAGCTCCAGGAATAGAGATAACAAAGCATTAGATTTCATTGTTAGGACGGTTAGTTACAAAGATGCAGCGGTAGTTATCAAACTCTATTTGACCTTAGATCCATCCTTTACTATGCTGTATATTTTTGGTCTCCGTCCTATAGAATGGATATTAATTCACTAGAATCAGTACAGAGGGGAATAACCAAATACATGTGCGTAGAATTTACTTTACTAGGAATGGTTTAGATAACTTACACTCTTTGGAAAGACGCAGTGTGGAGTAATGTGATAGAGGTGTTCAAGTGGATCAAAGGCTTTGACAAGTGTGACCCAATCAAGGTCATCATATTAAGAGAACAGGACAGGACTCGCAGTAATGAATTTGAATTGGGAAAATGTAGATTTAAGAAGGAAAAAGGCAAGAACTGGGTTACTAATAGAGTGATTAACGAATGGAATAGACTTAGTAACCAGGTAGTTAGTGAGCGCTGAAACTATCTGTTGTATTAAGAAAAGGCAAGACAACTTTTTGGATGGGGATGACAGGTGGTAATGAACATGGAACTATCTAATCTAGGCCTTATGGTCTCTTGCAGTCTCCTTCATTCCTATGTTCTTATGTTCTATCTCCTTCCCTCCCGACCTCCCGACCTTCCACCTTCCCCCTTCCCTCCTTCCCTCCTTCCCGCCTTCCTGCTTTCCCTCCTTCCCTCCTTCCCTCCTTCCCTTCCCTCCTTCCCTCCTTCCCTCCTTCCCTCCTTCCCTCCTTCCCTCCTTCCCGCCTTCCTGCTTTCCCTCCTTCCCTCCTTCCCTCCTTCCTTCCTTCCTTCCCTCCTTCCCTCCTTCCCTCCTTCCTTCCTTCCCTCCTTCCCTCCTTCCCTCCTTCCCTCCTTCCCTCCCTCCTTCCCTCCTTCCTTCCTTCCCTCCTTCCCTCCTTCCCTCCTTCCCTCCTTCCCTCCTTCCCTCCTTCCCTCCTTCCACCGTGGAGGTGGAAAAGAGTCTGTCTGGCCTCGAACCCACTGTACAGGAGTTCTTTGGTCTAGATGGACTGTCTTTGGAAAAGGATTTTTCTTCTAATAATTATCATATATTTCCGAGAGTTAAAGATTCCAAGTAGAATGAACCAGTTGCATTTTATTTTTCAATCCATTCGGCAATTCGTTGGATAATTATGGATTTCCACAACTTACAGCGGTTTTTTTTTCTTTCGACCTAAAAATTAATGCAATACATAATATACTCTGTACCAGGTGTTTTCCATGCAGTGCCTCAATACTTTCATTGGGTATCGAAACCGGTTCTTAGGCGGAGGGATCTAAAAAGCATCCTGGAAGAAAATGTAAGAATTAAATTTTATTAATCTATTTGCTGAAAAAAAAATCGAATTCCTAGAATTCAGCTTCTTCTTCTTCTTCTTCTTCTTCTTCTTCTTCTTCTTCTTCTTCTTCTTCTTCTTCTTCTTCTTCTTCTTCTTCTTCTTCTTCTTCTTCTTCTTCTTCTTCTTCTTCTTCTTCTTCTTCTTCTTCTTCTTCTTCTTCTTCTTCTTCTTCTTCTTCTTCTTCTTCTTCTTCTTCTTCTTCTTCTTCTTCTTCTTCTTCTTCTTCTTCTTCTTCTTCTTCTTCTTCTTCTTCTTCTTCTTCTTCTTCTTCTTCTTCTTCTTCTTCTTCTTCTTCTTCTTTTCTTCTTCTTCTTCTTCTTCTTCTTCTTCTTCTTCTTCTTCTTCTTCTTCTTCTTCTTCTTCTTCTTCTTCTTCTCCTCCTCCTTCTCCTTCTCCTTCTCCTCCTCCTTCGTCTTCTTCATCGTCTTCTTCGTCCTCTTCTTCGTCCTCTTCGTCTTCGTCGGGCCGCCTGGAACTGACTCTTTTGTCTTACGAGAAGACGACTGGTGGCAACCTTCCCCTCACTGTCATTGTGGCTCCATGTCCCTAATAACTTGCTTGTTTACCCAGAACCCTCTAACCAGACAAGAAAAAGAAACTACTGAAACACGCGTCATATCAGAGTTTAGTTCATGTATTATTATCAAAATAGTTTTCTCAAAAAAAATTCTCTGAAGAGATCTTTCACTGTTGCGGTAGACAGATCAAAAGTTTTGGTTGTAGAGCTTGGAACGCGCCTGTGATCTCCAAACTCGCCTTTTTGGGTAACTATCTTCCCCCCCCCCCCCGCCTCCCTCTACATCCTTTCTTTGCCCTCTCATCACTTCAGGTTTCCTGTAACTTCCGTTGTGGTAGACGCTTTTCTTCGTTATTTTGTTATTTTCTTCACCCCCCTTTTTCTTTTTAGATGACCAGTTGGATGATCGCACGATTTTCATCCCCTTCACTTCTGCTTTCTGTGCTGAGGGAATCTTTTTCACTTTACGAGTATTTCTCTATCTATCTCTTTCTCTCTCTGTCTCTCTCTCTCTCCTTATACATACATACATACATATAAATATATATATATATATATATATATATATATACATATTTCTACTCTTTCTCACTCTCGAACACTTGTTTGGACTTGTGTGTGTGTGTTTGGGAAGAGAGTTGATGATAGCTAGCACAATATTTAGGAAGAAAGTAAAACATAAGTACACATGGGAGAGGGTGGTGGATGGAAAGGTGGTTGATAAGCCATTAATAGACTATATAGTGATATCCAGGAAAAGAGTAGAATGAGTTCTGGATGTCCATGTTCATTAGGAAGAGAGTGGGAGAATATTATAATATTTTGGTGGAAGGTAAGTTGAGAGTGGAGGATAGATGGAGGATGACAAAAAGCGTGGAAGGTAGAGAGGTGCTCAGAGCGAACTGTTTAGATGAGAAGGAATAGGAGCAGGTGTACGAGGAGAAACTGAAGGAAGTGTGGGAGGTGGTAAAGGACAGAGTAGATGTAGGTGTGGAAGAGGGATGTGGGGTTTCAAGGAGGAAGGGAAAAGGGTGTGCAAAGATGGTATGTGGAACTAGGAGGATGGGGGGGGGATAGAAGGAAAGGTAGTGATCCGTGGGATGATGAAGCGAAGAAGGTAGTAGAAGGGAAGAAGCGAGCATTCAGGAACTGGTTGCAAAGTAGGATGAGAGCAGATGGTGGGAGGAGTCTTTGAAAGGAATGAAAAGATCTTTTGGAAGTGAATTAAGAGAGAAAGGGGAGGTGAGTCAAATAGAGAAGTAAAAGTAAAAGGCGCAGATGGACAGAACTTAACAGAAGAGGAGGCGGTAAGAGGAAGATGGACGTAGTATTTCAGAGAGCTGTTGAATGTGAAGGAGGATAGGGAGGGATTGGTGGTAGCAGTGGGAGACGCAAAGAAAATGACGGTGATGAGAGTAGGTAAGGTACCTGGGTTAGATGGGTGGCATACAGAGTGTCTGAAGAAGGGATGTATAGTAATAATAGACTGGTTAGTGAGGTTGTTTAATGTGTGTCTAAGGGAGTGTAGAGTGCCGATGGACTGGAGGATTGTAGTAGTTTCAGAGGGATTAGTTTGTTGAGTGTAGTTGGGAAGGCTTATGGGAAATTTTTGAGAGGATTAGGAGACCAAATAAGCGAGTAATTGGTGAGGAACAATATGGGTTCAGAAAAAGCCGTTTTACGTGGATCAGATTTTTGTGGTAAGACAGATATATGAGAAAGCTTTAGGAAAAGCTAAGAATTACTATTTTTTTATATTTAAGGATTTGGAAAAGGGTTCTGACAGGGTAGACAGGCGAGCACTGTGGGAGGTATTTCAGATATATGGGATTAGGGGAAAGCTGTTAAGGGCAGTCAAGATTTTTTTTACAAGAGTAATAGAGTCTGTGTTAGAATGCGAAATGGGGAGAGCGAGTGGTTTGAGGTAAAGGTAGGACTGCATCAGAGATGCGTCATGTCGCCGTGGCTGTTCAACGTGTACATGGATGGGGTAGTGCGGGAGGTAAAGGCGAGAGAAATGGGCAGAGGACTGGAGGTGGTTAAGGATAATGGAGAAGAGTGGGAAGTGAGACTGCTTTTGTTTTCTGACGACACTGCAATTGTGACAGGATCAGAGTGGAGGGGGATTAAGGGATTTAGTCACGTAGTTTCTGAAGATATTCGATATGAGGAAGTTTAAGGTAAGTGTAGGTAAAGGCAAAGTGATGAAATGTACAAGGGAAAAGGATGGCAGTGAGCTGGAAGTCTGAAAAGAGTAAGGTTGGAGGAAGTGGATAGCTTTAGGTATTTGTGGTCGCATGTGGCAGGAGAGGGAGGAGTGGAGGTAGAGGTAAATTGTAGACTGAGAGAAGCAAGTAAATGCCTTGGGGGGATTAAAAAGTGTCATGGGAAATAGGCATCTGGGAATGGATGCAGAGAGGAGATTGTATGAAGGGGGGATTGTGCCGACGGCTTTGTACATATCAGAGACGTGAAATTTAAGAGAGGTAAAGAGAAAAAGTTTGAACGTGTTCGAGATAAAATGTCTGAGAAATATGATAGGGGTCATAGGTTGGATAGAGTGAGAAATATATATATATATATATATATATATATATATATATACATGTGTATATATATATATATATATATACATATATATGTATACATATATATATATATTGTTGAGACATTCTGACAGGTTGATGTAAGCGGAATAGGAAACACAGGAGTCTTAGTCTTGAGTTTATTCCTGACTAGTTTCGCAGGTATGCTTTTTCAAAGGAATATGTGTACAAACGGGCTGTGGGCATTTTATACATGGGGTAGACCTCACCACCTCTCCGAGTTGCCATAGTTGGTGGCGAATGTGAACATCACATTGTGGCTCATGTAACAATGAAGACATTTATACAATTAAATATGATAACACTAATACCAAAGAGATTAATAATAGAAAATGTAACAATAGTAATGATAACGATGAAGATAAATATTTAATTAATAATATTAACAATAATGACAAAAATGATAATAGCGGAAATAATAACAATAAAATAAAAGTAATAATAATAAAAACACTAATAAAAATAAAAATAATAATACTAATAACCAAGAAATAAAAATTATTAATAGTAATCATGACAATAATAGTGAAAACAATGATAATAAAAACGAAAAATTAATTAAATGTTTAAATAGTAACAATAATAATAACAATAATAATAATAAAGATAATGAAAGTAATAATAATAAAGATGGTAATAATAAAAATAAAAATGTAATGATAAAATGATAAATATAATGATAGAAATAATAGATAATAGTTATAATAACAATGATAATAATAATAGTGTTGAAAATAAAATAGCATTAAAAGAATAAAATATGATAAAAAGTTGGGGCAAGGTAGCATGGAGGAACTTCAGAGTGAAAGGAAGAAAGCTGGAGAGGGTAGGCCGAAGTGGGAAAAAGGTATCTACTTGGGGTCGGGGGGTCTGGGAAGCCATTCTTGGAGGGCAAGTGTCGCGGTAGATTTTGTCCATTTCGAGTCACCAGTTCTCTTGTTTGTGTTTTTGTGGTTGGCAATGTAAAGTGATTCAATTATTTTCCGTTGTTTCTTGTGTAGTCCTTTAGCTAGAATGGTGGAATCCTCCCAGTTAGGCAAATGTCCCTCTGTGTCAATGTGGTTAACTAGAGCGTTGGTTTCTCGGTGGTGTCTAATGTCCGCTTTGTGTTCCTTGAGTCTGTTGTTAAGTCCTCTGTATGTCTCTCCGTAGTATGCACAGTCACATCCTTTGCAGGGAATTTTGTAAACGATGCTATTGTCACGGTTCGTCTTGGTTCTGTTGGTGGTCAAGTGTCCTATTTTCTTCCCTGTGTCATTTACTATGATGAGTCCTGTCTGTCTCAACGTTTTGGAAAGCATGTGAGAGAGGCCAGAGTTAGGAACCACAAGGTATCGTAAATTTGTTCTCTCTTCACATCCTTTCCTCTGTCTGATTTTAATGGCTTTCCGTAGTGACGTCCCTAACATGCCCTCTGGGTACCTTAGGTTCCTGAACGCAGCGGTTACGTATTCAATCTCCTCTTGTAAATACTCTTCTTAGAATATGCAGCGAAGAGTATTTACAAGAGGAAATTGAATACGTAACCGCTGCGTTCAGGAACCTAAGGTACCCAGAGGGCATGTTAGGGACGTCACTACGGAAAGCCATTAAAATCAGACAGAGGAAAGGATGTGAAGAGAGGACAAATTTACGATACCTTGTGGTTCCTAACTCTGGCCTCTCTCACATGCTTTCCAAAGCGTTGAGACAGACAGGACTCATCATAGTAAATGACACAGGGAAGAAAATAGGACACTTGACCACCAACAGAACCAAGACGAACCGTGACAATAGCATCGTTTACAAAATTCCCTGCAAAGGATGTGACTGTGCATACTACGGAGAGACATACAGAGGACTTAACAACAGACTCAAGGAACACAAAGCGGACATTAGACACCACCGAGAAACCAACGCTCTAGTTAACCACATTGACACAGAGGGACATTTGCCTAACTGGGAGGGTTCCACCATTCTAGCTAAAGGACTACACAAGAAACAACGGAAAATAATTGAATCACTTTACATTGCCAACCACAAAAACACAAACAAGAGAACTGGTGACTCGAAATGGACAAAATCTACCGCGACACTTGCCCTCCAAGAATGGCTTCCCAGACCCCCCGACCCTAAGTAGATACCTTTTTCCCACTTCGGCCTACCCTCTCCAGCTTTCTTCCTTTCACTCTGAAGTTCCTCCATGCTACCTTGCCCCAACTTTTTATCATGATTTATTCTTTTATGCTTTTTTATTTTCAACACTATTATTATTATCATTGTTATTATAACTATTATTTATTATTTCTATCATTATATTTATAATTTTATCATTACATTTTTATTTTCATTATTACCATCTTTATTATTATTACTTTCATTATCTTTATTATTATTATTATTATTGTTACTATTTAAACATTTAATTAATTTTTCGTTTTTATTATCATTGTTTTCACTATTATTGTCATGATTACTATTAATAATTTTTATTTCTTGGTTATTAGTATTATTATTTTTATTTTTATTAGTGTTTTTATTATTATTACTTTTATTTTATTGTTATTATTTCCGCTATTATCATTTTTGTCATTATTGTTAATATTATTAATTAAATATTTATCTTCATCGTTATCATTACTATTGTTACATTTTCTATTATTAATCTCTTTGGTATTAGTGTTATCATATTTAATTGTATAAATGTCTTCATTGTTACATGAGCCACAATGTGATGTTCACATTCGCCACCAACTATGGCAACTCGGAGAGGTGGTGAGGTCCACCCCATGTATAAAATGCCCACAGCCCGTTTGTACACATATTCCTTTGAAAAAGCATACCTGCGAAACTAGTCAGGAATAAACTCAAGACTAAGACTCCTGTGTTTCCTATTCCGCTTACATCATATATATATATATATATATATATATGTGTGTGTGTGTGTGTGTGTGTGTGTGTGTTTAGCAAGTTTAATATCGCTCCTGCGAACCATAGTAGTCAGGCAACATTCTTTTTTAACTGGATGGTGCTCTCTTTTAACATGTTTTGTCGTTCCATTCTGCTGATACCCTATTTAAACCTCTCTCCATTACCTTCTTTATTTCTCCATCTTTTCGGCGCCATATTTTCTTCAAGAGAAGAAGCTCTGGTCATTGGCAATTAAACAGAGTTCAATGTGTGCTGTTATTTATGTGTCTTGGCAGTTTTTCTTTGTAAAGATAATTTAGAAGTCTTTCCTTTCCGAAGTTAGCGTTACTTGTGTTCTCCCTTTCTTTTTTAACCTGAGAAAATTCATTAGATTTTACTTTGTAACAGCACGACGAAGGAAAGATATTGTTCCTTCTTCTCCTCCTCTGCCTCCTTTTCCTCCTTTTGCCCTTCCACTATCTATCCACTCCTTTCTTCCTTCCCACGCCAACTCCTCCCCACAATGTGAAATCAGATACCAGCGGTGGTTTGGAGTAGGTCAACGTCCAAGAAATTCAAATAAGATTAGAAATTCTTTTTCCGCAAACACAGACGCCGGTTGAGAAGGTGAGTGAACTCGTACACACACACACACACACACACACACACACACACACACACACACACACACACACACACACACACACACACACACACACACACACACGCACTCGCACACATACACTCACACACACACACACACACACACACACACACACACACACACACACACACACACACACACACACACACACACACACACACACACACACACACACACACACATACACACACACACTCACACACATACACGCACGCACGCACGCGCGCACTCACACACACATACACTCATACACACACACTCACACACACATACACACACAGGATATTGCATATTTGCCTTTAACTAATTATGATATAGAGGAAAGGAGTTGTGCTCCTTCGATTGAGGGTTCCGGGAGTCTCTTTCTTCATCAGTCAGTCAAACTTAGCTTTATATTATTTTTTTTATTCGAAAATGGATTCTTTCAGTCTATTCCACAAGTTGAAGATCCACGAAAATTTGGGGGAATGTGGTCATGTTTGTGCATCAATACATACGTACATGTAAGCATTTGTGGCAAGGGATAGTGAGTTCATGTGGCACCTGTACACTTGCATGTGTATATCATATGCTTCTGTATACTGTATGTGTGTGTGTGCGTGTATGTGTGTGTGTGTGTGTGTGTGTATGTGTGTGTGTGTGTGTGTTTGTGCGCGTGTGTGTGTGTGTGTTTGTGTATGTGTGTGTGTGTTCGTGTGTGTGTGTGTGTGTGTGTGTGTTCGTGTGTGTGTGTGTGTGTTCGTGTGTGTGTGTGTGTGTGTGTGTGTGTGTGTGTGTGTGTGTGTGTGTGTGTGTGTGTGTGTGTGTGTGTGTGTGTGTGTGTGTGTGTGTGTTTGTGTATGTGTGTGTGTTCGTGTGTGTGTGTGTGTTCGTGTGTGTGTGTGTGTGTGTGTGTGTGTGTGTGTGTGTGTGTGTGTGTGTGTGTGTACGCGCGATAGTGTGAGATACCGTGGATGCTTAAATCTACGGTGTACTCGAGCCGCAATTGACTCTGGCCTTGGTGTGCTCGTGAAGTCTTGTCCAAAGTTGATGCTTCATAACACCTGTTGTTTAGGCGATTTCCTCCAGCCCTCCCTCACCAAAAGTAAAATATATAGCGTACAATATATAGTATACACTGTACAATGTATAATGTATGACCTAATGCTTACCATCTACCACGTCTTAGTACCTAACACCAGAGCATCAGTATTTAACATATAACGTTCAACACTGAGCATGAATCAGAATTCAGAAATCAACATTCAACTGTCAATATTTAGCAGTCGATATTCAACATCCAACATTTAATTGGCAGCATTCATGATGCCTCTCTCTTTGTTCTGTAAGTGAATCTCTCCTCCACGTATCTCTCGTGTCCTCCAAACCACTGACTTGGGTTGTACTAAGGGATCCGATAAGAACTAATGACGTACATTATCATTGTTATTATTACTGTTACTATTATCATTATTATTATTATCATTATTATTACTATTATCACTGTCATTACTATTATTGTCATCACCATCATCATTATCACCATCATAATCATCATGAATCTTGAATCATCATCATCACCATCGCCATCATAATCATCATCAATCATTTGTTCTCTCATCTGTTTATTCATCTGTTCATTTATTTGTTAATTTATTCTTATTTGTTTATTGAGATCTAAATACGTGTCCATCAAACGAACTCGAAGGAGACGAAAGGTCGACCGTTACGACATCGATCTTATTTTTCGAAAATCTCGTCTTCCTTTCCAGTCAGTTTATTTCTGGAATCCAGTTTTGGCGACTGCTGACATGGAAGGAAAGCCACTGGAAACCTTTTCCCGATCCATACTCCTTTGGGAAAGAAAGTTTGCTGGGGATTATTTATAAGCTGTATCTGTAGCTGACTCCGTTTATAGCTGCATCCCAGGACGGAGTGGATAAATATAGAAAAAAAAAAAAAAAAATACCCGAACTGGAAGCAAAAGTCTTTCTGTGTGGAAAGTCTTGTACAGTTCCCCGCCAGCTTTGGTGATTGCACCATTTGATCTATTTTCGACTTTGTATGACGCAAGAACGTGTTTTATTTCCTATTTTACATGTATTTCTAATATTTTATCTCGAGAACTATGAGTGATTTAAGAAAAGAAAAAAACATCCTTTGCAATTGTTGTCCATCTATTTATTTATTTTTTCGACATCCTGTTTTCTTCTCGACTCCTACCTGCACGCTTTTCCCTCGAGTGAATAAAATCGCCTGGATGGCTGGATGGATGGCGGCAGACAGAGCCTAGCTACCGCAGATCCCTGACAGTTCCATAGTGAAGTTGATGGGGTCTCGGTCGATCTGGAGAAGGTTCACGGCGGGGTCACCCAGGGAATTCGCCTAGCGGCAGGTAGAACCGTCTCAACAGGGAACCATAGAACTAAAAAAAGAGTAAGAGGTAGAAGAAGTAGAAGTATTAATAGTAACATTAATAGGAGAAGAAGGATGAAAAATAGAAGGAGGAGAAATATTAATAAGAAAAACAACGTATGAAAA
>NC_134813.1:18676229-18678729 GCF_046742065.1 Oratosquilla oratoria
GTCACTGATTAAAAGAAGCGGCCTTACTGTGGATATACTGTGTCTTGCTGCATTGCGTTTGACCCCAGGGCAGTTGGTGGATGCAGGATTGACCTTTCATCCATGAAGAGCTGAGATAGTAAAGGTGGAGGGGAGGGAGTGCAGGAAAGGAACGAAATGGATGTAAAGAGGTGAGTCCCTCTGACTTTGCGACTTCGCTTTCTACCTTATAGGAGAAAAAACTCTCGGTATATATATATACATATATATATATATATATATATATATATATATATATATATATATATATATATATGTGTGTGTGTGTGTGATAAAGGCCATTCAGAATACATGTTATATTAAAGTCGACAGCAGTTACAGCATTATTCAGTTCGCAGTTTGCTTTTTCCGTTTTTCTAACGGACTGCTACCAACGCTGCATTGAAAATAATCTCTCAACTCCTTTCCAACAACAGCTACAAGAAAGAAGAGATAGACGAAGTCATAAGAAGACGACTGGACACTTTCATGGCCCAAGAGACACACGTGGACAACCACCCGACCATGAATTTGTATTATAAAAACGTTATGTCTTCTGCGTATAAGCAAGACGAGAAAGTCATGCGGGAATATCATCCTGCGTAATGTTCAACCCACCGATCCCGACACACACATCAAACTCACAATTTATTACAAATCCAAACGAAATTCCAACCTAGTAATGAAGTACAGCTGTCTCCCACCAATAAATGCACTTCAAAAAGTGAACCTAGTATACCAATATACTTGCAATATTGGTGACTGCAGTCGCCTACCTACCAGGTATATAGGTTTCACTACCACCACACTGTCCAAAAGAGTCACAGCACGTGGTCAAACACTGAGCAGAAAAATTATGGAAGAAAATACAGTAATCCTACACAGAGAACATGACACCAGGAGATCACGAATGACGGAAGCTGTGTATATTCACAACTTAAAAGCTGCCATCAACATCCAACAAATGCCCGTTTCCACTCTTCCCTCAGCTAGAACCTCACAAGCAACACACGGAGCTCCACAAGGACTTACACAGCACCCCACGGAGCGCCACCTTCCGCACAAAGGTCACCTCCCCCAGTGCCAACATAAGCCAAATATAATCACTAATTCAACCTAACACAACTATACTTACACTCCTGAAGATGGCCGAGTGAAGGCCGAAAGACGTCTTGAGTTATCATGGATTTTAAAAATCTACTTAGTACCCTCGCCTACGAAGATCGGAACACCGTTAGAAAAATTGAAAAAGCAAACTACAAACTGAATAATGCTGTAACTGCTGTCGACTTCAATATACATATATATACATATGCATATATATATATATATATATAAATATAAATATATATATATATATATACATATATATATATATATATATATATATATTAGGGTGTCCCAAGCGTATATAGGTAGAAATTCAAAGTAATGATATCAAATCCAGCACATGCTGCTCTGGTTCCTTGTCAAATGAAAATGATTCCACCAAATTTTCATGAACATTGGGCAATATTTAATGGTCGCGCAAAATGAACGTTTTTATAGCTCCTCTGAGATTCGACCTTAATTTCCATCAAACAATAAAATTCTGGCTTTTTCTTCTATTGCATATAGACCGACAACTAATGGCTGCAGAAAGTTCATATTTATTGAAACTATTATAAAATACCATTGAAAGAAAATAAATATAAACTCCATTAAATTTCCCTTTTCAATATATTGATAATATAATCATCATAAGGCAAGATATTTTACCTCATCAACAATTACGTCTCAGGACAACTAAATTTTTATCAGTAATGTAACTGATGCATCGACTTCTGATTTCCTGCAGAAAACAAAGATCTTCTCTTCTTCTTACTCCAGTACATTCTTCTTGAGTTCCGCCTTCCTTTTTTTCGGGACGGCTTTCGTGTGGAGGCGGGCAAGCTTCAAGAGGAACTGGGTTTGCCTTTCTTCCTTCGTCCGTCTGCCTAAGAAGCGTTGAATGAGGGCTATTCCTCGTTCTGCGAGGTCGTTCGTGACCTTCACGACACCAACTCGCTTCTTTGCGCACTTGAAACTCGAATCTGTGGTCCATGTTTCAGGACTCAGCTCAAGGAAGGTCGGCTCCTGGGAATACCTGCTTGTTCTCCTGGGGAAGTCGACGGCGTCGAGATGTAGCTGGTGTCGGGGATTTGAAATCGTCCTCCGTGTCTTCGTTGGCTGATGAGGATGAAGTAGAAGACTCTAAAGCCACGTTACGATCAAGAGTGGATGACGAAGCAGCCGCGTCCTTCTTCTTCATCTCCTCCATCCTTTGTCTCTTACGTCTCTTCTCCTCAGTCGCTTGTTTCAGCTTCTCGTCCACGCCAGCCATGGAGCAGCTCTGCCGGTCCTCCCTCTGAGCCTTCAAGAATGCCTTGTCTTCCTCGGGGATCTTCGCTTCCATTGCCTTAGAATGCGCGATGTCGAACATATCTTCGAGGCTGTCTCTGAA
>NC_134813.1:18706229-18713729 GCF_046742065.1 Oratosquilla oratoria
CGAGCCTTCCCCTATGTTTATGTTCTCCATCATACAAATCATATATATATATATATATATATATATATATATGTATATATATACATATATATATACATATATATATACATATATATATACATATATATATATACATATATATATATATACATATATATATTTATACATATATATATTCATACATATCAAGTAACGTAGGTGTCATAACACACGAATAAATAAAACTTAAACCCACTCTCGGAGAAAGATAAGCTGAGATACAGAGTAAAACCGTATATTTCGACCACTGACTGTGGTCCTCTTCAGCACTTACAATTGTAGGGTACATAGACAAGAGGTTATATACAGAGGAGGAAGGAGCATTGGGGGACTCAGTAAGCCTCAGGTCACTTGCCCCGAGTGAGGTCGGACGTTACGTCCTGTAGAGATGAACTTGTCAACCGCCATACTAGTTATAGCATCAGGTGACCATTGACCTTTGGATGTATTATAATTAGGAAACTTTCCTAATTATAATACATCCAAAAGTCAATGGTCACCTGATGCTATAACTAGTATGGCGGTTGACAAGTTCATCTCTACAGGACGTAACGTCCGACCTCACTCGGGGCAAGTGACCTGAGGCTTACTGAGTCCCCCAATGCTCCTTCCTCCTCTGTATATAACCTCTTGTCTATGTACCCTATAATTGTAACTGCTGAAGAGGACCACAGTCAGTGGTCGAAATATACGGTTTTACTCTGTATCTCAGCTTATCTTTCTCCGAGAGTGGGTTTAAGTTATATATATATATATATATATATATATATATATATATATATATATATATATATATATATATATATATGGGGGGGGTGTAGGTGTGTGTGTGTGTGTGTACACAATGGGTAAGTTTTCGATGTCCATAGTAGTAGTATCAAATTCAATGGTACAATATACACTGAATCATTGATATGACCACCCTTGTTCCTTTTTTCAATTATCATCGTTATCACTATTATTATTGTCGATTATCATTATTTATTATCATCATTATTATCATTATTATTATACATATCATTATCATCGTTTTCATGATCATTATTCTTGTTATTATTTTCATCATTATCATTAGTATCATTATATCCATTCCCATTTTCAGATCTCTACATTGTCAATTTGTAGTGTATTAAGGAGATTTGCTGCACAGCTTGTCTTTTGGCTTGCAGGACGCGTCCGCGGAGGCTTCGCTGGCAACGATTCCTACCTGGTGTCCTTCCCCCCTTTGCAAGGCGGTACCAGGGATGGGTGCTCTCGAAATAGAGAGACACAAATAAAGCATTCCAAAGATACTCGTCTCCCACCTTTCAAGGAGGTACTTTTTGTAAATGGCTTCCGGTAAGTCCACGTATCGACATGCACACACACACACACACACACACACACACACACACACACACACACACACACACACACACACACACACACACACACACACACACACACACCTCGTGGTGCAGTGGTTAGAGTTCTCGCCTTCCACTACTGCGCTCCGGGTTTGAATCCCGCACAGGGCTGAAATAATTCCAGTACCGCTGCGCTGTGGGTTGTTACTCCAACTCTTGTGGGCAGGGAGGTGGGTGTGTGTGTGTGCGTGTAAGGTCACAGTATTAACCACAGATGGGTCATACGAGCTCTGAGCTTCTCATCCGGGAGGTTAATAACTGTCGATCACGAGTCCAACACGTGATCCAAGACCATGGTAAATCACACACATACACACACGCACGCACGCACACACACACACACACACACACACACACACACACACACACACACACACACACACACACACACACACACACGCACACACACATAAAGAACACAAAAAGGTGGGTCGGGAATTTGGCACTGTTTTAGTTGTGTTAGAAAAATTATATTGTTAATCTAGATTGTTGCTATTGGGCAAGAGATGCACTGCATAGTGTCTAACGATGCAAGTATTCTGCATTTTTCTAATCCTAAGTGACACTCTCAGCATATTGGCATGCCTTGAAAAAATTCATTCCTTTCTGGTAAAAGTCTTTATTAAATTTGATGGCAGCTGGTGGCTGGCTAAGCGGAGGCACTCATTTAGGTGACGGGTCCGGCGCGGCCCCTCGGACTAATGCCAAAGATACACTAATTAAGATCATGTGCTTCCTCCTCATTTGCGACGACCATTTCTTCATCTGTTGGTCTTGTTCTTGGCGAAAGGCCATGCAGGGACGGGGAGGAACCACTCTCAGGGGTCGGGGAACGTCCCTGAGGCCCCTTTACCTCAGGGACCGCCCCTAAGGGACCGGGGTGAGTAGTCTTACTTGAGGTTCAAGGTCAAAGGCCGCTGTGTACCAAAGAACTCCTCAAGAGTCTTGGCCCTAAAGGAAACGATTGCGTGAGGCGATGCCGCCGGTGTGTGTATTGGGGCTGATCATCTCTGGGCCCGCCAGATGGGCACGAACCGCAGCCCTTTTGGGGGGAAGGGAGAATTGAAGCTGTCTCCTCAGCCCACATCCCCACACCCAACCCTCTAGACCAGGGGTTCTCATTAGGGGGTGAAATTCACCCCCAGGGGGGAATTTTGGGTTTTCTGGGGGGTGAATTGTAACCACATTAAGTTTACGGAGTGAGGAAAGCAAATATAGGCTCTGGCCTATCTGGCCTGTCACCTGGGCTGGAATTATACCAGTGCTGACCCAGGTTAATCTTAGGATTAGAAAAGTGTTAAGCTGTGCGATAATACCAGCATATTATTTAGAATGCACCTTTTGAAACAGGCAATCTTGGAAAGGAGGGGGGGAATGATATTCTGGCAAAGGGTGAAAGGGGTGCATGAGCCAAGCAAGGTTGAGAACCCCTGCTCAAGACCCCCAAAAGATAAGAAGATCTTCAAGCGTGATTCGAAGAGGGCGTGAGGGACGGGTTCCTAACACGACCAAGTCGATTAGACAGTTTCCATAAACATTGTCAGGTTCCAGTTCTCATTGAGATCATCATTAGGAAGAAGTAAACATCTTTTATATATACATTTCTTTATTAGAAAAATGGTAAATATGTCTACGTAACTAAATATAGTGATGGTAATGGCAAGAGCCAGTCCAGGCCATCATAATTGTAGCAACAATAGATATTGTGTCAATAACATTGTTGATGGTGATGATGTGGTGATGATGCGGTGATGAGGGTGATTATGTGACGACGAGATCGGTTGCGAACATGGCATTGGAATGATGCTTCTGGTGAGAGAGGGCGATGCTGATCCTCATGAGAGAGGAATGGTGATGAGGACATCAGGAGGGGGTTGTGATGATGATGATGATGATGATGATGATGAGAATGATGATGGTTATGTTGATAACGGTGATGGCGATGGAAGCAATGCCAGCAGTGTGATGACACGCATAATAATGGTAATAATAATACTATCGTTAGCGCCTACGTCAATGCTGTAGAACAGTGGCGACAAGGCATATTCTAGCACGACATTTTGCAGGCAGACAGGCAGTCGAGTCACCTGACCTGACCTGACCTGTCCTGACCTGAACTCGGGTGCCCTGCACAAAATAATACAAAAACGCCCTCGGGTCTCCCCGTGTTCATGTCCATGACATGTTGCAAAACAGGACATCTGCCGCCACATGTTGCTCGTCACAGAACCATCAGCTGATGCGAAAAACACCTCTCGTTCGTAACCTCGAACCTACCCGCCCGCCCGTTCTCGTGAAAGGGGTAGTGCAGGTTCGAAAGGAAGAGGAGGAGGAGGAGGAGGAGGAGGAAGATGGTAAGGAGGAGGGAAACTTGTAATCGAATGCAATGGGTCTAAAGGTCTTTAGCCTTGGTCGCCCCTTGTTGGGGGAACAAGGCAACTCCAACTCATTCTTTTTTTCAGTACGAGATGCACACACGCATGCATATACAGATATAATGTACATACACATACGTACATATCTACATTTATAAATATATGTATGTATGTTCGTATGCATGTGTGTGTGTGTAATCTCATCCTAAGACTCCAGGAGGTAAGGGGGTGGGTGGGAGGGAGAGTAGGCGGATAAGGAAGAGGAAAGGCCAAGTTCGTCTATTTTTTTTTCTTCTTTTTGTATTCTATACACTAGATGAGCGAGAGGGGTCTTCTTCGCATGCTTGAGGTCTGTGGTGGCTGGCTGGCTGGCGACATGGTGCCAAGCAGGGACGGGGCGAGTACGGCCCTCATGTCCGCTGGCTGCCCGTTGCGCCACTTCTGGTGTTTTTGTGTGTGTATATATGTATGTGTGTGTGTGTGTGTGTGTGTGTGTGTGTGTGTGTGTGTGTGTGTGTGTGTGTGTGTGTGTGTGTGTGTGTGTGTGTGTGTGTGTGTGTGTGTGTGTGTGTGTGTGTGTGTGTGTGTGTGTGTGTGTGTGTGTGTGTGTGTGTGTGTGTGTGTGTGTGTGTGTGTGTGTGTGTGTGTGTGTGTGTGTGTGTGTGTGTGTGTGCATGTCAGGGCGGCAGACATCTTGGCACAAGAAAATAGTCAAAGTGGCTTTTGTTTTGATCATTGCAGCACCGCATGGTTGTCTTCATTTAGCCTGGTGTCATTAACAAGGGGGGAAGAGGAGATTGTCGAGGAGAAATCAGCCTAACCTAAACTAACCTAAGCCTTGGCTCGCGGTTCCTCGGGCTTCCAGTGGCTTCGTGAGCCCAGAATGTGGATATGTCAACGTTTGACTCTGTCGTAAGCCCACACAACAGTGGAGCCTTTGCTCCTCTCGTGTCAGCAACCTAGTTATCACAAACAGCGAATATAGAAGAGTGGTCCTATAGGCATGGCAGTCTAAGGTTTGGGGATTTTTGGGCTTTTGGGAGGAGGGGAAGCAAGCAAAGCTTTTTGTGTTTGACCAGGCGAGTTGAAAATAAATGTGTATCTGTGTGTGTGACTGTGTGTGTGTGTGTGTGTGTGTGTGTGTGTGTGTGTGTGTGTGTGTGTGTGTGTGTGTGTGTGTGTGTGTGTGTGTGTGTTTGATTAGCAGTGACGAGGATGAGTTATACAGCAAGTGGTCGCGTTTGTGTCCACAAATCACCAGTGATTCAACTGATGACGTGTGTGTTTCTACTCTGGTCAGATTGAAGGAAAACTCTTGGGGTCTCAAGAAGGGAAAGAAGGCAAGGACGAGGGAGCAGCAGCGAGGAGGGAGGGAGGGAGGGACAGGTGGTGGCAGATGGATCATTTTGTCTCGCCTCGATAAGAGACGAGTCTTGGAAAGATGACAGAGCGTCGTCGAGTCACGTTGGCGTTTGCGGGTGGGTCACTTGTCACACCATGTCATCACCTTGACACACGTAAGTTTGCCTTGTGACGTCCACAAGAAACAGGAGAGGTCTGACTCGTCCGACCTCTTCATCTAGATATTGTCCCTTGGCCGAAGCCAACCTGAGGCCACGACGTGACATCACACTACTTCGTAACGCGTTACCAGAGGCCACCTGTGCATGACGTCACATACGTCAGAGTACGGAGGTGGGGAGAGGGGGGTGGGGGAGGATTAGGGGGACTGCCAAGAGCGTAGCACGATGCCCGGGGAGTTCGCAACACTTCGTTGGTGCTGCTTCAGCTGCCCCGGAGATTAGCGGGAGAGAGGGAGGAGGGGAGGAAGGGAGGGAGGGGGGGCACCACTGGCATCAGTCGGCACCCTCGCAAGCACCATCTGATCCAACATCGACGTGGTCCCCGGCAGGAAGAAGAGCCGGGGGTGCCGTATGGAGGAGCAGAGCTCCGGGGGAGAAGTACAGGAGTATAATACGATGGGCTGCTAACCGCGTCAAATGAACTAGATCGACGACGTAGGCGGCGAGGACAGGAGCTCCGTCGCCGCCTCGTACGGCACCGTGCGCGTCGCGTGAGGGCGCATTCTGTGGCACTATCTTGACCCTTTGGAAGACATGAGGCCTCATGGACGGGCCTTTTTCTTTTTTCACTCAATAGCTGGGGGGTACATGGGTGTATGTGTGTGTATATGCAGGCTCAAGCCTCAAATTGTAACAAGACGACCCAGGCGGAGCCCGGCTCCTTAGGAAATAGGTAACCCTCGAGGGGTCCTTCGTAAGGACGAGGCGGCGCGTCGCGTCGAGGCTGACACGTTGTTGCCGCCTCCTCCGAGTTGACCCTTTGATGCAAAGGATACGAGGAAGAAGTGGACGCTCCTGAAGTGATGTGGGCGTGACGCGATGGGGTCCTGATCCTCTGCTTCAGGCGGGTGGTTCTTGCTGGATGCTTTCTTGGTTTGATATGTTGTTTCTTGGCCTCAGGCAGGGCTCCTCCTCCTCCTCCTTCTTCGTCATCGCCAATTTCAGGAAGGACGAACCAACTGAGGACGATGGTGTCCTATCAGCGATTGGTCCTTTGTGTTTCATCGCTTCTGAGGACAACGATGCTATGAGGGGGAGAGGCTCGCCTGTCTTGTTGGCCTTTCCAGCTTATTCCTTGTGAGAATACTATGGCTGGCTCCAGCGTTGGGCACGGCAGCTGAATTTCAGCCGTTGATTATCACCACCATCACTATAACTCCGCGCTTGTGTCAAACACCACCGCGTCGCACCAGCGTCGTTCACACCACCAATATCATCAATCACGAGCGTCCTACGACGCTAACGGAAGTCATACATAATGAATATCACAGTCTGGATATGTGGATGCGCACTGCCCGCGTCCAACCACGATGTGGGACGAGGTCTCCACTAGCTTCACTCCCGTCCTTAGGTAGCACATCCTCCGCCCGTCACACTGCCTGCAGCAGGAAGGTTCTCCGATTACAAGCTCGCCGAAGGAGGCCGTGGTTGAGGCGGCTGGGGAGCTCGGCAGTGCTTTCGGGAGACGGGCGGGTGCGTGAGGGTGCCTCACATGCCCCTGTGCGGCGACGTGACGGAGTTGAGAAGCCACTCGCAGATCCTCCTCGTGGTTTCGGTCTTGTCCACCGTCGTCTGGATGCCGTAGCTGCTGAGGATCTCCCTCAGGCGGGTCTTCTCGGCGCACTCGTGGGGCTTGCTCGTGGCCGCCATGAAGATCTCGGAGGAGCTCTCGTCGAAGAAGAGGTCCATGGGGTCGATCCCCTTGACGAGCCACGGGTCCATGACGTACTTGTACACCTCGCGGACCCCGGCGCGCTTCTCTGGCTTGGGGTCCAGCAGACGGCGCATGAGGCGGAGGAGGCGAGGCGTGAAGCACTTGAACCTGTTGGGGAGCTTGGTCGTCTTGCGCTTGTGCCACGAGACCCAGGCGTTGTAGTGGCGGTCCGTGATGTCGGCAGAGTACCACGGGTAGGACCCCGTCAGGCAGACGAAGATGAGGATGCCCAGTTGCCAGGCATCCATGGAGGTCTCGCAGTGGTAGCCCTCGTTGTAGACGGCCTGGCATACCTCCGGGGGCGCCCAGGGTACCCGCACGTTGACCTTCTTGACCAGGGCACCCACGCGCTGCGTCAGCCCGAAGTCGCCCAGCTTGACGCG
>NC_134813.1:18723729-18726229 GCF_046742065.1 Oratosquilla oratoria
TTTGAACAAAGTGTCTCAGTGATAGAGGAAAAATGTCACACTTACCAAAAGAGTTTACGAGATAAGTGTAGAAGAAAAAGGGAGACAAGGAGGACCGATAAGAAGAGGGAGAGAGAATGCGAGAAAAAATTGAAGAAAAATAAATCACGAAAGAAATGAGAAACACGGGGGCAAGTAATGTAAGAGATACGTAAACGAGGTGGAGGAGGAGGAGGAGGAGGACGGGGGAGGGGGCAAAGAGGAGGAGGAAGAGGAGGAAATTGAGGGGATGAGGGTGATGTAAGGGAGGGAAGAAGGTGAATTACGGAGGAAATGGGTTGGAAGGCTGGAAGGGGAGACGTGAAAAGAAGAATGAAGCCTTTCCTTATATTTTAGCCCTTTCTTGTCTTATCCTTATCTTTTGTTTTATGGTCAGACTGGATGGACCCTCCGGTGTTGACGGGAGGAAGGGTGCGCCTTATCCCCTCCAGGCTGAAATCCGCCCGAAATAATAATATACAGTATAACGTAAACAATACATTATATGCACGCACTATATATATATATATACATACATATATATATACATATATTACATATATACATACATATATATATATATATATATATATATATACATATAAGATTGAAGGTGAAAGAAGTTGACGAGGAGAAATGGGAGAATTTTACGCCTTAACGTTTCGACCCGCAGGGTCTTGATCACAAAGCTAACAATTCAAACGTAACCGGATATTTTATACACGGACGGGTCATCTTATGGGACGCTTCGGAGAGCTTGCTATTTTATCTGCGTATTCTTTTATTATTATTAAACTTGTGGCTTTTGCTAAACATATAAATCCTTCTCTATGGTTAATGTTGTTATTAGTGTTGATATATGCTGCCTCAATTGTCTTCCTTAGTTTCTTGGATGATCCTTTATTTAATACGGTTGTGTTGTTCCAATCTGGAAGGTGACCATGTTTATCCACATGTATGGAGAGAATACAACAGAAGATGACAAATGGAAAGTTATACACTACGCGGACAATTTCTCAAAGATTGCCTAGAAGAGCAAGTTCTCCCAAAATCAGCACCGGAACAACTAAGAAACACAAAACACCCGTTTGGAAATGTAGCCAGAGCTTACTTAGAAGAAGCAATAGAGAATCTACAAGACCAAGTAAGTACATTATGTAGTGAAACAAGTGAGATACCAATACCGCGATGGCTTTCGAATAGACTTCATAAACAAAGAGAAGAACACAGTAAGAAATTAGAGCGAAAATTAAAACAGTTATGTGAAAATAGTGATTGGAACAATGCGGGTAATCCAGAATTAGTAACGAACCTTTCAGACAGACAACTCTCAGATACAGAAACTCAAGCACTATCGTTAGGTATGAAATTCGATGTCGGAATTCACAAAAAGAAATTTAGTGAATATCTAAACAAAAACTATATATGAAAAATGGATGATGTAGACAAAGGTTTTATTCAAGGTATTACCACATGCTATCAAGCCTTAGCAAACAAGAACAAATGTGTTATTCCAAAAAGATTTCTCAATGCTTTAATTTGCCTAAATAAAGACAAAAATATTATAATCACAAGTGCAGATAAAGGAGGAGGCATAATAGTAATGAACCAACAAGACTACAATAATAAAATGTTAGATTTACTCAGTGACAGTGAAACTTACGAGAAAAAGCATAATGGTTACGCAAAAAATGAAGGCGAAAAATTCACAACAAAAGCGAGAAAAATATTAAAGAAATCAGAGAAAGGGAAAAAACTATTAAACTTACTTGAAGAAGCACCTATACCACCAAGAATGCACGGCCTGCCTAAGATCCACAAAACAGGAATTCCTATGCGCCCCATTACGTCAGGAATCAATAGTGCACCTCATAAGTTAGCCAAATATTTAGCTAAACCTTTATCCAATACTTTAGGAACTATTAGTGATGCACATCTACGAAATTCGTCGGATGTAATTAACAGATTAAAAGTTTTAGATTTCAATAACAAGAAACTAGCCAGCTACGATGTCACCTCTTTGTATACTCGAGTATCAATAAAAGGCGCTCTAAATGCTGTTGAACGAGTAGTAAATAATTTGAAAAATGAAGATCTACCCGTACCCAAAAAAGATTACCTCGAATTGATTTCTCTTTGTGTAGGATTTGGCGCTTTCACTTTTAATAATATTGAATACAGACAACATTCTGGCCTCGCCATGGGTAGTCCCCTTTCTGCAGTGTTAGCAAATTTATACATGGAAATACTCGAAACAGAAGAATACATGACTATAATGGGTAGGAATAGTAAATGGTTTAGGTATGTTGATGACATACTCGTAATTGTACCTAAGGATACAGACATTAATAACAAACTCAGGAGATTAAACAGTGTAAATGAAAATATACAATTTACTGCAGAAAATGAAAATAACGGAAAATTACCTTTCTTAGATACAATTATCCATAGAATAGATAAAAATGTGAAATTTTCAGTATAC
>NC_134813.1:18733729-18736229 GCF_046742065.1 Oratosquilla oratoria
GGCTACCAGGAAGGATCATGGCAGGCGTTCTGGCTCTGTGCACACAACGAGATTCGTCGAGAAGCCGCAAAGAAGCTGCGACAAGATCCAGGCAAGGCAATGCGGAACTCGGCGAGAGAGATGGGCGTCGGAGTGGCGACTATGAAGACAACGCTGAATGAGGAGGATCTTCGCTACTCCTCATACAAGAGGCGCAAGGGCCAATTACTCACCGCCAAGGCCCAAGAGAATCAGCTTACGAAAGTCAAGAAACTCCTCAACAAGGTCAAACACCCAGTCGAGCCGGGGATGCTCTGGTTCTTCTCAGACGAGAAGAACTTCTGCCAGGACCGGTTGCATAATACGCAAAACAAACAGGTAACTAGCCTAGAGTCCGCACGAAGTACCGCGCTTCATGAAGACCAAGTTCCCTCAAAATGTGATGGTCTTTGGGTGCGTTTCCAGCGAAGGTCACGAGAGGGGGCTGCGGGAAGACCATACGTGTGGCAGCAGGCCTCAGCTCCGTGTCACACCTCCGAGAAAACTCAGAAATTGCTGTCTGAGAAGTTCTACTACTTCACCAGTTCCATCATCTGGCCCCTCAACTCGCCTGCAACACCAAGGACGATCTGATTGCCATGATCAAACTGGTGTTCTGACGTCTCTCGAAATACACCGTGAAGGCCGCGTGCTGCAGGTCTAAGTCCCGCCTGGAGGCTGTAGTGGAGGTTCTGGGTAGCTTCTCTGAGTGAGCTCTGTTTGGCAAAAAAAAAAAAAAAAAAAAAAAAAAAAAAAAAAAAAAAAAAAAAAAAAAAAAACAAAAAAAAACACTCTCTAAGAGATGCCCTTTTAAGTTTTGAGAACACATCAATTTTTGGCCAAGATATGACTTTTTTCTTCCCTTTCCGAAAAAGTGTCAAATTTATACCTCCCGAACACCCTGTATATATATATATGTGCATATATACATACAGTCGCCCGGGGTCCGAACCGAGATCTTGCTCATTATTGAGATATGCATATATATATATATATATATATATATATATATATATATATATATATATATATATATATATATATATATATATATATATATGTGTGTGTGGGTGTGGGGGTGTGTGGGTGTGGGCGTGTGTGCGTGTGTGTGTGTGTGTGTGTGCGCGTGGGTGTGGGTGTGTTTGTGTGTGTGCGTGTGTATGCGTGTTTGTGTGCGTGTGTGTGTGTGTGGGTGTGCGTGTTTGTGTGTGTGTGTGTGTGTGTGTGTGTGTGTGTGTGTGTGCGTGCGTGTGTGTGCGTGCGTGCGTGCGTGCGTGTGCGTGTGTGTGTGTGTGTGTGTGTGTGTGTGTGTGTGTGTGTGTGTGTGTGTGTGTCTGTGTGTGAATGTATGTGTGTGTGTGTGTGTGTGTGTGTGTGTGTGTGTGTGTGTGTGTGTGTGTGTGTGTGTGTGTGTGTGTGTGTCTGTGTGTGAATGTATGTGTGTCTGTGTGTGAATGTATGTGTGTGTGTGTGTGTGTGTGTGTGTGTCTGTGTGTGAATGTATGTATATCAATGTTCTGCACATCATTTGAAACAAAAATGTAACAAAAACAGTCATTTGTACTGTTTTTGAAGTGCATTATTTTCATTTTCAACTAAACCCTATATTGTAAACGAATCATAATGAGCCCAGAGAAACATGACTGGACATAGTGGGACATTCAAACAGTGTCCTATGTAGCAGTTCCTTATCAGTTGCAGGTTAATGTTCAGTGTCTTTACAACTTTATTGACAGGCTGTGGTTTTGTGCATTCAAGTGCTGCTGGCACCCCACTCACCACCGTAATACTGAGAACTTCTGTAGATACTTCAAATGATATCTGTCGTGAATTGTATGTAATTCGAAAACTATATAATTCCTTCTTTTTATAGAAAAAAGCTATGTGCATTACATTGGGCGTAATGTCGACGACCAGGATGAAAGGCGAGTTCCTCATTCTTGTGTCACACGTTCACGGCGCGCCGTAGGTTTTCTTGCCATTCTTGTCGTTCGTTAGCACAGAACTCCGAAGTCACGCATCCTAGTGTTGCTTCTACTTGTCAAGTGGTATTATATTGAAATCAACCACCTTCTATAATTCTATAAGTACTTGAAAGTCAGGATTTACTCGTGCTGAGTGTCAAAGAGTTTGGTATTGAGAATAGAACAAATGAAATGCAATTGGAGTCCAGCATTTGAAGAAAACGGTTCTTCAAGTAAACCTCATCCGCTGAGTCATGAAATCTGAATGACTTGTCCGCGATAGAAGTTTGTCTGGGCTGAAATAATCCCAAAGAGTTTTATCGAGATCGCTATGACGTTCTCAAAGAAGAAGAAAAAAAAAAAACCGGTTCTACTCCATAATGGAGTGCAGATAATGCAAAGAACACACAGTTCGATATAACATATACAATTGCCGAGGATAATTTATCTATTTGTACTTGTCACTTGTCACATTTACCGTATCTTTTACCTATTTGTTTACCTATTTCGTATTTGTT
>NC_134813.1:18753729-18756229 GCF_046742065.1 Oratosquilla oratoria
ACGTGCTGCACGGTATCAATCACACCAGCAACCAACCACTTGGAGAAGTTTGCGCAGTTGAAGAGACTCGGTGACTCGAGGTGAGGTGAGGTGAGGTGAGGTGAGGTGAGGTGAGCACGGACGACCCGATTTTGTGCAGCAGCGGAAAGGACGGAGGGGTGTCGACCCAAACAAACGTGGAGCGGTCAAGGGGAGGGAGGGAGGGAGGGAAGCCACCCTGTGGGGGAGAGGGGGAGGGAGAGAGAAAGCGACGGAGGAGGGAGAGAGAAGGGGGAGTGAGAGATAGAGGTGGGAGGGAGAAAGAGACAGGGGAAGGAGAAAGTGAGAGAGAGAGGGGGGGGAGGAGGGAGAGAGATGGGGAGGGAGAGAGGGGGAGGGAGGGATAGAGAGAGAGAGGAATGAAGAGATAGAAGAGGGAGGGAGGGAGGGAGAGAGAGGGGGAGATAGAGAGAGGAGGAGGAGGAGGGAGAAAGAAGGGGTGAGAAAGAGAGAGAGAGAGAGAGAGAGAGAGAGAGAGAGAGAGAGAGAGAGAGAGAGAGAGAGAGAGAGAGAGAGAGAGAGAGAGAGGGAGGGAGGGAGGGAGGAAGAAATCATCCGGCCATGAAACGGAGACGAAAACCCTCTCTTCAAGAGCCGAAGGAGGAGAGGTGAGAACTTTGCACGTAGACTACGGGATGTCCACCGGGTTCTGCGAGGTTCGCGAAGGAAAACAAAAGGGGGGTGGGGGTGGGGGGCACATCCTGATAACACCGTCGCCGTCGCATAACTCGGTGCCAAGTGCCAAGGTGTCCTGCCCCCTCCCTCCCTCCCTCCCTCCCTCACTCACTCGCTCTCTCTTGCGCCCGAGCCAAGTGGCACCAGTGTCCCTGACACCCCCATGTTGCCAAATCATCTTGACAAAATGAGCAACTTGAGTTCATTTTCATTGATGGCGAGAAAAAATGGAGGGACGGAAGGATCTGTTGGCTGAGGTCCTTAGGTACCGACACCCGAGGGAAAGAGGCTTTCCCGGCCGCGTCCCGGCCGCCAGCTAGCAGGGGCTCTTCCTCTTACTCGCAGGCACTCTGCAGCTGGGCCACCGTGGGGCACGTGTTTCGAGACGGCGCGTATCCAGGAGTCACGTACGCACTCGTCCTAACACAAACATTAAAACGCACACACACCCAATCACAAACTCACAAGCTCATGTTCACTCACGGTCACATATACATATATATATATATATATATATATATATATATATATATATATATATATATATATATATATATATATATATACATATATATTTATACACACACACACACACACACACACACACACACACACACACACACACACACACACACACACACACACACACACACACACACACACATATCTATCTATCTATATATATATATATATATATATATATATATATATATATATATATATATAAAGATATATATTTGTATATATGCGTAAGTAACCACTAGGAAAAGTAAACTAACGAAGCAGAGCGCTTTCGTATAATTACATCTTCAGTGCTGATACAAAGAAGGAATTATAAAATGAAGAAACAAGGTACAGAATATATGACTGAGTGAGACATGGTGAAGAGGGAATTCGGAGAGGTAGTGGAAGAAGTACACGTGACATTTGATACCGTCTTGGTAACCAACAAATATGGGACAATTGCTCATAACTGGTATATTACAATTTAAATAATTTTGAAATTTCATGGCAAATATAACTATCTAATTTGTACAAACCTTGATGGAGATTAACATTTATTCCCTTACTAGATTTGATCAAACTGCATTCAATTAAATTTCTTTCTGTGATGTTGTTGTATGTGATGACTTTAGCGTTATCCCAGTCAACTGGGTGGGTAAAATGGTCCATGTGATTGAATATGCCGGTAGATTGGTTTCCCTCTCTAACGTATTTCTTGTGTTGATTGATTCATGTTTTGAGTGTTTTAGCAGTCTGACCAACATAGAACTGATTACATGATTTACAAGGTATTTTGTACACACACCCTTTATCGCTATTGACAGAATTATTTATGAGCAATTGTCTTACAATGTTCTTATTGTTAAAAACTTCATTAATGTTGAAATTACTCTATATATTTGCATTGTGTTGCAGGTTATCTTGGTACGGTAGAATTAACAAGTTACTCAAATTGAAAGTTTGAGTTGACCTAAGGTTATGAAATGTTCTTTTTGCACAATTGTAAGCTGTATCAAGAATATGTGTGGGGTATTGCAGCTTAGTACCAATATCGTAAATACATCTTATTTCATCGTCGATATACTCTGGGCTGCAAATGCGTAGGGCCCTAAGGAACATCGAAGAAAAAACAGATCGTTTTATGCCATCAGGGTGTGGGGAATAATAGTGTATATATGAACAAACATTGGTTGGTTTACGATATACACTAAACTTCAACTCACTTTCACGGTGGTAGAAAGGCAAAATACCTTCATTCTTTATCTCCACCGCATATATATAT
>NC_134813.1:18768729-18781229 GCF_046742065.1 Oratosquilla oratoria
GCAATGATGCTTGAGACCGGAAGGGGGAATTTGTCCTGGGATGTTTGTAGATTGGTTCCCAAGAAGGATAAAATGTCATCAACACAAACGCTGAGTAAGGATATGTGTCTTTTGTCCTTCCCCTGTTCCTGTTTTTGCAAGAGAACTCTATATAAATATAGCACCTTCCTACTCTGTACTATTGAAGAGGACTGTAGTTTATAGAGTCACCGTTCCCAGTCTTTTCCTCTGCTCCAACTGTGGTATTAGTTTTGATACATACATACATACATATATATATATATATATATATATATATATATATATATATATATACATATATATATATATATATATAAATAGACTGATTTAGTGTGTGTGTGTGTGTGTGTGTGTGTGTGTGTGTGTGTGTGTGTGTGTGTGTGTGTGTGTGTGTGCGCTCACTTTTGATTTTATGCGTGCAGAGTAATCTTGCGCGTGCGCGCGGATGGACATTATAAACGAACACCCTCATGCATTCCTGTCTGTCTGTCTGTCTATCTACGCCGAGACACCTGCGCCGGTGTTTGTCCAGGGCTGCTGTAATGATGGCCTTTCCACTTGAACTTTTCCCGCTTTGAAACGCGTTCCACAAATAGCTCGGCTTAACCTTAAAATGTCAGATGCCAGCCATTGATCAGTGCAGCCCGCCACGCGCTTCGCTCCTTTTGTCTACTATTCCATCGCGATCGCTCCTCCTATCCCCGATTTTACCATCCTCTTCCCCCTCTTCTTCCTTTTCCTCTTCTTCCCCCTCTTCTTCCCTCTCCTCCCTCCTCTCCTGGATTTCCTCTCATTTGCCTCTGGCCTAACCTCTCTCAATTTCGACTTTGTATCTTACCTGTTCCGCTTTCATTTACCTTTTGGCCCAAACTTCTGTCCTCGACCCTTCCTTGATCCATCCCCTGGTCCCTACCGTTACCTTTGCCCCTGCCCCTTGCCCCTGTCCCTGCCCCTCCACGACCGGTTTGATGTGCTCTTTCGTGCTTGTAGGTGTTGTTGTCGTCGTGAGGAAGTTCTCCAGCGTCATTACAAGTGTTTATCTTCCCTCCACGTCACATCCGCATCCTTGGGCCTCGTCGACCTCGTTCCTGCAGGATTGCCGGTGCCGGCTCCTCCTCCTCCTCCTCCTCTTCCACCTCTCTCCCTTCCTCTTTCTCCCACCCTCCCCCCTTGGACCTCCTTCCTCCTTCACCTCCTCCTCCTCCTCCTCCTCCTCCTCCCCTTCTTCAGTTCGTTGTCGATAAATACTCCGACCGAAGAGAGGAAACCCTCAGCTCTATTCCTTTATTGTTCCTCTTCAAGGCTATCAAGGAGGTCGTCCTTCCCCTTCCATTCCTTACCCTTACATCACTCCCCCCCCCCCGCACACACACAACAATCTCCTTACTCGAATTCTCTTCGCCCAACATTGCTTCGCTTCTTGCTCCCTACCTCCATCGCTACCTCTTCCGCCTTCTTCGATGGCGCCAAAGTCTCCCTCCTCTGGCTCATACTTCCCTCCCTCCCTTTCTCCCCCTCTCCCCCCCTCTCTCCCCCTCCCTCTCTCCTCTTATTCACCCAACATCCATCCCTTTTGCCCCCTTACTCCTCTAACCTCCATCCCTCCTTCCCTTCCCCTTACTCCCCCCTACCTCCCTCCCTCTAAACCCCCTCCCTCGGACTAGAAACGCTCGGGGGAGGTGGAGAGGAAGGTGGAGGTGGAGGGGGAAGGTAGCGCAAAGAACCCCTCCCCCCTACACTTCGACCTTGGTTTCCTCTATCTAGACACCCCACCATCCACCTCCCCCCACGGTGTCCTGTAAAGAGCTGACCTCTCTCCCTCTCTCTCTCTCTCTCTCTCTCTATCTATCTATCTCTATCTCTCTCTCTCTCTCTCTCTCTCTCTCTCTCTCTTTCTCTCTTTCTCTCTCTCTATATATCTATCTATCTATCTATCTATCTATCTATCTATCTCTCGCTCCCTGTCTCTCTTTCTATCTCTCTTTCTCTCTCTTCTCTCTCTTTCACACCCTTTCTCTCTTCTCCGTCTCTTCTCTCTTCTCTCTCTCTTTTCTCTTTTATCTCTCTCTCTCTCTCTCTCTCTCTCTCTCTCTCTCTCTCTCTCTCTCTCTCTCTCTCTCTCTTCTCTCTCTCTCTGTTTGATCTGGGCTTAGAAACTATGGTACCGTCAAGACACTTCCTGTTGGCACTGTTCCTCTTTAGGATCGCAAATGCCCGCGCTTTCAATTGTAACAAGACTTCTTCTTTTCGTCCTCCTTCCTTCCTTCTTTCCTTGCTAACCGCCCACCGCATCCTCCCTCTCCTTCTTGATTTTTACTTTGTCCTCTTTCCTTTCTACCCGTACAGATGAGAAAAGTTTTATATGATGATGAATATTTTAAGAACCTTAATGGCGGCCTTCGAACTACAGTCAAGCAGTGATCTTTTATCGTCACCTCGGTCTTAAGAGGACAAATAATGCCCAGTTGGAGTGGCTGTGTCTCTGTCCTTCCCTCCTCCTCCTCCTCCTCCTTATCCTCCTCCTCCTCCTCCTCCTCCTCCTCCTCCTTCTTCTTATCCCTAGAAGAAAGATGTCGAAGAACATTGAGAATCTATTCTGGCGTTCAACTACGAGTAAGCCATTTGAACGAGGGTGATAGGCAGTAGTGTTGCATTTTGTGATTTGAAAGTAATTACAAATATGCGAAAGAATATCATTGTTGAATTCAGTCCCGTTGTCAGAAATCAGAGTTTTGGGCGTAGTGAAGGGGCATATGAGTTTGTCAATAAGGATTTTTGCCACGTGTTGTGCTGTTTTGTTTGGTAGGGGAAAATAATACAGAATCGTAAAAAATGGTCGACACAAAGCGGTATTGGTTTCCACTGTGTGTAAGTGGTAACATAAGGAGATCAACAGTGACTGTATCGAATGGATTAGAAGGGGTAGAGTAAGTTAAGACTAAAATATGACCGCTGATATGACCTTTGGGAGTCACACAAGAATGACAAGCATCAATGTGGGAGTGTATATCCTTCGTCATGGTTAACCAGAAATAGTGCAATCTGGCTTGTGTAACGCATTTTTCTTTGCCAGGGAGTGTGCTAATGGTGGAATCGTGTAGAAGTTTCAGAATTTCCGCAAAGAAGTCCGTAGGGACTACGAACTGAAGCACTGACAGGTTGAGTTTATGCTTGTTAGTGTTGTTTTGTGATACAGTATGTTATAAACTAATGTGTAATTGTCGAGATTAGGAAGGAAGTTTTCTATGTCAGTTGTGTCTGCAGATTCGAGGAGGTATATGACACATTTCCAAAGAGGGTCTAATGTCTGCGCTGCGGCCATGCGCGCTTGTGTAAGAGTTACTGAAATTGGATTTTGATATAGTAACTGAGAGCGTCTGCTACTACGTTCGCTTTACCTTGAACAAAATGAAAGAGGTGTAAGATTGGTTGATGGTCTGTGTAGATGTGTATATCGTAACCAAGGATGATTTCTTTGAAATGTTTGAGTGCGTATATAACAGCTAACGCTTCTATGTCCGTGACTGAGTAATTTTGTTCGTGTTTGTTGAGTGTACGGCTAGCATAGGCAGTTGGTTTGAGTTTTGTGTTGTGTTGTTGCATGAGAACTGCACCAAGTCCGGTGTAGGACGTATCTGTGTATATTGTTAAAGGAAGCTTGTGGTTTGGGAAGGCAAGGACAGGTGCCGTAGTTAAGGCTTTCTTTAAGTCATTAAAGGCTTTCTTTTGTTCAGGTGTCAAATGAAGGGGTTGTTCTTCTTAAGTAGTGAAAATAACGGTGCTGCTATACAAGCGTAACCTTGAATGTAACGCCTGTAAAATCCTGATAGACCAAAAAAATGAACATAATTCAACAGAAGTAGGGCGTGGAAAATTAGTGACTGCCTTGACCTTGTCCTGCAAGGTTAAACTTCCTTGTGAGTTAAGGACATGCCCTAAGAAGCGTATTTCTTTCCGAAGGAAGGGCCACTTTTTAAGCTTTAGTTTGAGACCTGCTTTTGCTAATCGTGAGAAGACAGTGTGAAGAGTCTGTAAATGTTCGCTAACAGATTTGAAAGCAATGATCACATCTTCGAGGTAAATATACACTGAATAACCTTTAAGCCCTGCAAATACTGCGTGCATAAGTCATGTGAATACTGAAGGGGCTAAAACGAGACCCATAGCGAGTCGTTTGAAGTGATAATGACTTATGGGTTTGCTAAAGACTGCCAGAGGCCTAGACTGGAGCAAGGGGAATCTAAAAATATCCCGACATAAGGTCCAAGGTCGTGAACACTACGTTGTTTTTACCGATGAATTGCAAGGAATCCTGTAATACAGAGATGGGATGTCTATCTGGTATTGTAAGCTCATTTAATTCTCTGAAGTCTACTACTGGGCGGAAAGAACCATCGTGTTTAGGGACAACAAAGAGAGGGAAATTCCATTCACTGATTGATGATTCAATGATGTCTTGCGCAATCATGTCTTGGATAAGGTTATCTACAATCATGCGTTTACTGTGTGGCATTCTGTATGCGGGAATGTAACGTGGTTTAGAGTTCTCACGAAGGGGTATATGATGCTGAATGAGATTAGTAACTCCAAGGGGTTCACCTGGAGTGGCAATAGTATGTCTGAACTTGTTGCAAAGTGGGAGCAAGTCTCTTTGTGTATCAGGAAAGTCAATGGGGTTGAAATGTAATGTATCAATGGGTTCCTGTACTGTGGGCACGTCGTAAATTTTGATATAAACTTAAGAACTAGGGAATTGGTCATCCGTGACTTTGATGCGTAAGGAATATACTTCGAAATCGCAAATATTTGTACCAAATGCAAGATGGAGGGGTGCGTTAGTGTCATTGGCAATCAAAATGCAAGTGCGACTTTTCTTTGACGTATTTCTACTCAAGAAATATATATATATATATATATATATATATATATATATATATATATATACATATATATATACATATATATTATATTATATATATATTATACATATATATATGTATATATATACATATATATTATATTATATATATCATATACATATATATATGCATATATATATATATTATATATATATATATATATATATATATATATATATATATATATATATATTGAGGAATGGACGACAAAATGAGTGGCAGGGTGGTGAGATAAACACCGAGAACCGTTGAAGTTTTATTAACTGACGTTTCGCTCTTAACAGAGCTTCTTCAGAGTGTACAAACATGATCGGGAAATCAACAGTTATATATCTTACATCATTCCGTGTTCCTTCCTTAACCCACCCCCTCCCTCCCTCTCGTACCCTTCAGCTCCTGTAAGATCATCCAGCCGGACGTTTTGGACAGCTTAATAAAACCATCACGATGGTTACAGCAGGGCTGGGATGCTATAAAAGCTGCCTCTACTATTTTTCTTTTTTTTCTTTTCTAACCCTTGTTTTAATATTTCCACTCCGTCCCAGTTAGGTAAATGTCCGTATTCCTCCGCATGAGCCACTAGGGCGTTTGATGTTCGGTGGGCCCTCAGGTTGCTCTTGTGCTCATATGTCCGCTTGTGTATGCCTCTTCCTGTCTCCCCAAAGTAGTTTAGATCACAGCCACCACATGGGATTCTCGGTTCACAGAAAAGCTACAAACAAAAATGACCTCATCCACTACTTTTCGGCACATAGTGAAAGGATAAAGAGAGGAGTAATAATTGGATTTTTTCTCAGAGCGTTCCGGGTATGTAGTGAAAAACATATTGACAGAGAAATCAAATATATTTTCAAAGTGTTCTCAGGACTAAAATATCCAGAAGGGTTACTCCGTAGTTTGAAGAAAATAGCGCTTAAAATAATGGAAAAGAGAAATGATGAGATAAAGGAGAATAAGGAAGGTGGCTTCATTGTAGTTCCCAACTCCAAGCACACAGAAGAGTTAGGACATTTGCTCCGCAGAGCAGGGCTGAAGATCGCCAGTACATCTAGTACGAAGATAGGTGAAGTAGTGAGAAGTAAGAATAGAAATGAACATAATAACAACAGCATGGTTTACAGAATCCCATGTGGTGGCTGTGATCTAAACTACTTTGGGGAGACAGGAAGAGGCATACACAAGCGGACATATGAGCACAAGAGCGACCTGAGGGCCCACCGAACATCAAACGCCCTGGTGGCTCATGCGGAGGAATACGGACATTTACCTAACTGGGACGGAGTGGAAATATTAAAACAAGGGTTAGAAAAGAAAAAAAGAAAAATAGTAGAGGCAGCTTTTATAGCATCCCAGCCCTGCTGTAACCATCGTGATGGTTTTATTAAGCTGTCCAAAACGTCCGGCTGGATGATCTTACAGGAGCTGAAGGGTACGAGAGGGAGGGAGGGGGTGGGTTAAGGAAGGAACACGGAATGATGTAAGATATATAACTGTTGATTTCCCGATCATGTTTGTACACTCTGAAGAAGCTCTGTTAAGAGCGAAACGTCAGTTAATAAAACTTCAACGGTTCTCGGTGTTTATCTCACCACCCTGCCACTCATATATATATATATATATATATATATATATATATATATATATATATATATATATATATATATATATATATATATATATATATATTTTCTTGTTGACAGACGAGATTAAATGATATTGCTGTTTCTGCATTATTTATCTTTTTGTTAAGAACTTCAATTTCTCTTGCTAATTTACGGTGTTGGACTGATAGATTGCTGAGTAGCTGTCCGTAAGTTTGTGCGTGTGTGTGTGTGTGTGTGTGTGTGTGTGTGTGTGTGTGTGTGTGTGTGTTAGAGAATCCTTACTTTTTGGAATTCCACCCGTGAAGGAAATCCCTCATTAAATTAAACTTCCTCCCTTTCCGGGGTCTCCTCCTAATCAAAATCCTTCATTTTTTTTTTCTTTTTTTGAAATCTCCCCTCCACCCGATCCACTCGTAACAAAGTGTCTTAACTCCCGTTTAAGAACCAATTTTACAAAGAAATAATCTTCATAGTACGTCATTGGCACGTAACGTAATGTCTAAAAGTGAACCCTGATCCATCATATTAAACTTTCCAAGGACAGAGGTCGTCGCTGCTTCCGTTTCTATTCCAAAGAAATGGGCATGAATTGCTTAGGTTCTCCTGTTGCCTTCGTGCAATGAATGTTTCAGTATCCATTTATCCACTTACGTAACAGAGGAGGAGGAGGAGGAGGAGGAGGAAGAGGAAAAGGAGGTCGGACCTCGTTACCTCGGATGGATCGAGGACAAACACGAGAACCTTGATATAAGATTGAGGAGGGTGGGAGGAGACGGTTAAGAAAGAATAGCTTCAAGGACAAGGTGATACTGTAGTCTTTAACGTTCTCCCGACACCCTATGGCACGTCAACGACTTCTCTCCGGTACGCGAAACCCTGGTTCAGCTAAGAAAACAATGAAATAGATAAACTGCCAGCTTCTCTGCTGACTGTCGTATTTCTATTTAACAGAATGATTTGGTCAATTATATAGTATATATATGTGTATATATATATATATATATATATGCATGTAGAATTAAATACGACAGCATTCTGACAATTGTTAAACTTTTTCTTAATGTTTTCTATTTGTCTTATCAACTTTTTTCCAGTTGTAGGGTGAGCTGATACAAGTTCTCCAAAGTTTTCCATTTAATATTCTCGAGCTTTCGTCTTCAAAGAGACATCATCAGGATTGACATAATTTCTGCAATAATGAATACAAATGTTGGTACATATAAGTTACAAAATAAATTACAAAAATACAAATACAAATAAACAGGTAGAACAAAAGATATATAACAAGAGTTATTACTTACGTCTATAAGGAAAGTACAAATGATAGAGAGAGAGAAAGGTTTAAATACATAAACTGCTATCCGAGTTCCCATTACGGAGTCTGGCGGATCGTCTGAGTGGGGGAGTGGGGGGTCGGCGGGGAGGGGGCGGGGGCGAGGGGACCTCAATGTAGCGATGTCTCAGGTTAGCGCTACTGTACAGTTTAATGCTGGACGTCATGTCCGACTGGATATTTATAGTGGGGGCAGAGTCCCTGATGTGGAATGCCTCCAAGAGTTTCAACCTTCTAGGGTCCTCACTGTACGCAATAATTTTGGTACATTGAACTAAGGTGTCTCTGTCAATATTTCTATTGTGATATTTTGAATAAACAATTGTCAGAATGCTGTCGTATTTAATTCTACATGCATCAAAGAAAACCTGCTTCCTTACTTCACACACATATATATATGTGTATATATATATATATATATATATATATATATATATATACATATACATTTTTCATAAAAAGGACAACTCTGAAGCCCTGTATACAGTTGCGGTAAAAGTTGCATGATCGGCCAGGCGGCTGACTAGACGTGGCGTGACTCCTTTACATATTTTTTTCATATTTCGTGAACAATAAGATTATTGATAAGCAACATCTACGTTCACCTACATGAGGGTTTCATATTTTAATCTAGATGGAATACAAATGTCACACCACAAACGGCGCTGGCTATCCAAGATGATTACTTCGTTTTAAGTGACCGCATTACATACAAGTTAGTGAAGCCTGCTGCTCAGCATATTTGCCATAAGGGTCAATTTCTGTTAAAACTATATGAAATTAAGAATTATTGTTGACTTTTTGCAGGTTTTGAAAATTGAGTATCTAAATTGTGCGACTTTATATAACAGCTAGATTTGTACTAAAAAACAAAAATGACAATTAAAAATCACTTTACTAGATTTTACAACTATTCAGTCTGAAATGACTTCCAACTTTTTTTTTTTCAATATGTGAAAAGGTTCCCGATTTTTTTAAACACTGCAAATGATTATACAGTACGTTCCTAGCAATTTTAGTTGGTACTTGAGATTTTTTTTTTTTTTTTTACCGAAGATCGGCCGATTTTAACACGCAACCTTGAAGAGGTTGCCCATCCCTGGTCTAGGGTATTTACCCGTCACCTGAGTAAAATCGCCCGGTGGCAGTTGGAACAAATGTATGTAATCGTGATTAACCGTGAAAGGTTAAAAAATGAGGCGATGCTCCACAGGCGAGCGTCAATGTCGTCAACTTCCTCCTCCTCCTCCTCCTCCTCCTCCTCCTCCTCCTACTACTACTACTACTACTACTACTACTACTACTACTACTACTACTACTACTACTACTACTACTACTACTACTACTACTACTACTACTACTACTACTACTACTACTACTACTACTACTACTTTTTTTTTCTTTCTTTTTTAAGCATAAAAACGACCTCCATCCTCGTGGAACTGTGTGGTGGAAGCAATCAGGATCTGTCTCCCACAAACACAGTTCATTGGCCCCTCTCTCTCCCGCCAATGACTATGGTTGATGACCCTTTTATCTATTTTTTTAGTGCCTAATACAGAAGTTTATTTATCCTACTGTCAACCTCCGTCTGCTCAAAATCTAGGTTTTGTATATGTGCTGATTTGGGCGGTGGGGACCTGGTACCTCTCAGGCATAGGAGGGCTGATCTTAGGAGTGAGAATGACAGTCTACATCTCATCCATGAAACAATGCTGCTTTTTGGTTGTTGTTTCTTTTCAGCCATCACCTCTGCCAGCCGAGCATAAAATGCCTTTGCTCTAGGATCCATCCCAACTGAAGTCGTAAAGGTTATAGGAGTGAATGAGCCCTGGTCTACATTTTGTATACACTCTTCGTACATTCTGATCTTCTCATACTAGTTCCGGGATTGGGATGCCTCAATGGTTAGGTTGTATTAGGGGGCATTCGGATCAAATATTCGCATGTCAAAGAAAGCCAATTGCCCCCGTGTCCAGAAACCACTTGCGCTGACATCCACTCTTGCTTCATCTGATGTGCTGGATGTGCGGTATCTGAAGTTCTCCCCTCCTAGTGGGAGTAATGTTGGTTCGATAGTCATATTCTTGCACACCTTCTGAAGCATTTGGACAGTGAGATCCCTTACCTCATCGTGTCGCATGCAGATGAATCCACCCTGCTTGCATATCATCGCATGGTCTGGAGTAAACTGTACATCACAGGAACATCTATTAGGCAGCCCTTCCAATGGCCATCCATACCTCAGGGCAATGGCATCCGTGAATTCTCTTTTGTTTAGGGTGAATCCCTTTGCCCTGATTGGTAGTGCTGTCAGCCAATTGGACGCCCCAACTTCCTGCGCCATTGTTATCTTTCTTTTTATACAATTCGATAGTCGAGCTAAAAGTGCTCGAAGTTGCTCCTGCCTCTCCTAGCTTCCCTTTGAAATGTTTCTTTTAATTTCTCTGATTTCCTCCATGTTAGTCTCCTTCCGTTGATCTTGTGACACGATGTTGTTTGTCAACGAGGAGAGGACGTGAGTTTCAGGGAGTTTTGGTGTTCTATGTCGGCAAGGTTTATCGGGTTGGAGATGCCTAGCCCTCCCATTCTAGGTGGAAGTTCAATGAGTTTTCTTTCCTCTTCGTTTATTGTCCGTCCGTTGGTGATGGCCGGTATTAGCTCGTTTCTGATGGTTTCTTCAAGGGGTCTTAGTAGGTCGGTGATGTTCGGTACCGTCCTTGATATGTAGTTCCACTTATATTTATCACCATATATGAATGCGGCATATGCCGCCTGCGGTTCGGTCTACTACTACTACTCTTACTTCTATTACTACTTCTATTACTACTACTACTACTACTACTACTACTACTACTACTACTACTACTACTTTTTTCTTCTCCTTCTCAACCAAACGACCTCCATCCCCGTGGAATTGTGCGGTGAAAGCAGTCAGGATCTGTCTCCCACAGACAGTTCATTGGCCCCTCTGCCGCCAATGACTGTGGTTCACTGACTACCCTTTTATATATATTTTTAATGAAGCCTAATACAGAAGTTCACTTATCCTACTATCTACTACAATCTGCTCAAAATCGAGGTTTTGTACATGTGCTGATGTGGGCGGTGGGGACCTGGTACTTCTCAGGAATAGGAGGGCTGATCTTAAGAGTGAGAATGAGTCTACATCTCATCCACGATACAATGCTAATTTTAGGATGTTGTTTCTTTTCTGCCAGACGAGCGTAGAATGCCTTTGCCCTAGGACCCATCCCACCTGAAGTCATAAAGGTTATAGGAGTGACTACTACTACTACTACTACTACTACTACTACTACTACTACTACTACTACTACTACTACTACTACTACTACTACTACTACTACTACTACTACTCTACTTCTACTACTTCTATTACTACTACTACTACTACTAATACCACTACTACTACTGCTGCTACTACTACTATTCTACTGCTACTACTACTACTACTACTACTACTACTACTACTACTGCTGCTGCTGCTACTGCTGCTACTATTACTAGTAGTAGTAGTAGTAGTAGCAGTAGTGGTAATAGTAGTAGTAGTAGTAGTAGCAGCAGCAGCAGATATAGTAGTAGTTGCAGTAATAGTAGTAGTAGTAGTAGTAGTAGTAGAAGTAGTAGTAGTAGTAGCAGCAGCAGCAGATATAGTAGTAGTTGTTGTTGCTGTTGTTGTTATTGTTTCAAGAGTAGTAGTAGCTGTAGTTAGTGTAGTTGCAGTAGTGGAGGATGCTGGTAAGTAGTAATAGTACTAGCAGTTGCTGCAGTACTTTCTAGTCGCAAAAGTAGGAGCAACTCTTGTTCTTTCGCCTGTTGCAGTTCCGCCTGATTCTTGTTTCTGATGTTTCTGATGTTATGATGTTGCTATGGTGTTTATTGTTGCTGATGTGTTTGCTGTTTATAACAGATATGCGCACACACATGTACACACACATGCTTACTCACATACACTCACACACACACACAAACACACACACACACACACACACACACATACACACACAAACACACACATGCACACAGGGGAGTTATGCCCCTTACGGGGCACTCGAAAGGGGAAAGGTTCCCTCCCCTCTCCCTCCCTCCCTCCTTCCCTCCTTCCCTCCTTCCCTCCTTCCCTCTCTCCTTCCTCCCTCCCTCCCTCCTTCCCTCTCTCCTTCCTTCCTCTCCTCCCTCCGCGTCCTCCTTCCCCTCCCGCCCCTCTCTCACTCCCTTCCAAAGCCTTCCAGTTAATGTCAGACGGTTTTATTCAGTTTGACCTGGGCTCAAGGACAAAAAAAAAAGAAAGAAAAAGATCTCAGCCTATCTAGGCCGTACTCCTCGGCGTCCAAGACACAACTGAATAAAATCGGGGGCGAGGAAGCATTAGCTAAGGACAGGAATTCTAAAGTATACGTCACCGTGTTGAAGGGGGGGTTGAGTGGTGCCAGGCACTGAGTGGCACTGTGTGGCACTGTAGGCTCGACCCGACTCGACCCGACTGCCTTCAAAGGTCAGCACGGAGAGGATTCACCTCCACGGATAATAATCGACGGGATGGCGATACCGCGCTGTTTCAAGGGGAACACCAATACCTTTTTCCTCCACCTCTTCTTCCTA
>NC_134813.1:18788729-18796229 GCF_046742065.1 Oratosquilla oratoria
TGGCCAGTTAAGGCCGAAAGACGTCTCGAGAGATATACACCATGGACTTCAGCAATCTGCTTAAGAACCTGCTTCCAGACGACCGCACGTTGGTGCGCAACTTAGAAAAGCATTTCTACAAGCATAATAATGCTATCGCAGCTGTTGACTTCAACAACGCATGCATCATAAATGGCCTCCTTCCAATATATATATATATATATATATATATATATATATATATATATATATATATATATATATATATATATATATATATAATTGCTATGACTGCTATCGTGTGTCCTGCATTGTGTTTGACCCAGGGCAGTTGGCGGATGCAGGAATGACCCGTCATCCATGAGGAGCTGAGATGGGAGGGGTGGAGGGGAGTAAAATGGGTGGGCATAATTGCATGCCTCTGACTCAGTTGCCTGCCTTATACAGAGGAAAAGGCTATTGGTAGAAAGATAGATGACTGCTAGACAAGTAAGCCTCTAAATGAAATTTCCGACAAGATACCTTGAACGTCATATAATTTTGAATTATTTGGATTGATACTTCAAACTTGTTCCTTAAAAACGAAGCTGTGAACTTGACGGAACTTCTGCCCAAAACAGACATAAAACGAAGTAATACGAGTTTGTTTTCCCTAAAAAAGCGTAGACTCAGAGGTGACTTGATACAGGTCTTTAAAATTCTGAAGGGAATTGACAACATGAAAAGTGACAAAAATTTCACATTGAATGAGAATCAGACAAGAAACAGTAGTCTCAAACTGTCCGGAAATAGATTCAATTTGGAAGTGGGTAGAAACAACTTCGCCAACCGTGTAGTTAATGAATGGAATAAACTTCCTGCACAGGTAGTGCAATGTAGTTCAGTTCGAAGCTTTAAGAATCATTTAGATAAACACCTAAGCAAGATGCTGTAATGATTATAATTTATTTTATATTATTTGTTTTGTTTTGTTATCATTTGTCTGTTTGATTCTCATTTATTATTAGTTATATGTCAATTTATTATTATTTACTATTTACCTGTTTGTTTATTATTCAACTATACCTATGCATTTATTTATGTATTCTATTTGTTATTTACATTATTATAGTTTTTATTTATTAATTTATTATTATTATGATTTTTTCGCATCCGACCTAGATATGGACCAAAAGGTCTCCTGTCGGCATGCTCCGCCTTTGTAATCCTTAAGACTGAGTCTCCACTGAGTCGTGTGGTATGAGAGTATACAGAGCGTACTTGGACTAGATTATGTTTCGGGTATTTAAATGCCTGACCATGTACAATTTTGTGTATATGACAAGTAGTTAAAAGTTCACTCATGTGTGTGTAAGTTAGTTAACGACGGATTCTGTTAACGACGGATCACGAATAATATTCTTTCTTTTTCCCCAAGATATGGCTTACTGTCTCCCTTATACAGAGATCTTCTATATTTTACATTACTTCCTCACATATTTTTGACATACATGACAAATCTAGAAATTGGCTGACATCGAAACAGAATATCTATTTGTATTTATGGATTGTCGTTTCATTCTCATATTTCACTTTGCATAGCGAAGCTATGGCACTGTTGATCAGATTCCTGTACTTCCATCACTATCAGGTGCTGTTGCATTCCTACAATATATTTCTTGCGACCAAATTATTGAAATGCATCCTAAGTTGTTGGGTTTTCAATAGGAAATTGAAAAGTTTAATTCAGGTCGTGTAGTCACATTTTCTATGGATATATTATTCCAAAGAAACTATATTTTTTAAGGGTAACTTTAAAATTTATTTATATTATGCTGATGTTGACTATTTTTTTGTATTAATGTTGGTTAATGTGTATCATGCATAGGTTATGTTTATCAGTTTATGTATGTGTTAGAGAGAGAAGGAATATGTGCAAATGTGTGTGTCTGTGTGTATTCGATACTCATACTGTATTAGTGTACACCGATATACATTACCTTATAACTTATTTACGTTGTTGTGTTAAAGAATTGAATTCACATATCAATTGTCCTTTTTTTCGATGTCTAATGAAGAAATCAAGTATCCATCTCTGACAGAACTAATTAGATTATTTCCATATTCATAATTTATCACAGTTCTTATTCTACAGTTTAGAATTGCCGCTTATGATTTAAATTTCTTGCTCTTGTATTTTCATAGTTTTATTTCCCGTTATTTCCTTTAGATAATCTAAAATGATAACTATGGTTTTGTTGCATTTTGGAAGACTTTCACATTTTTATGTGAACAATGTTCGAATATTCAGTTTTCCTCATATAGCCTGCCTCATTGTTACATTTCTCGATAGTTCCAATGGTGCCAATATCTTTCAAATAGCGTTGTTCGCTGTAGTCAAACAAATGGACTGCTAATGCCCGTGTCCAGATGAAACTTTTTCCGAGTTTGTTATTAAAAGAGTGAAAATTTGAAATCTATGAGCAGTTAAAGAAAGTATTTAGTAATTCGGTTGACGCTGGATTCGTGCCTACTTCTTGTGGCCAGGTAGACATTATTCCTGTATTTAAAAAGGGTGATAAATTATCTACGTACAAATACAGACCAATCAGTTTGACGTTTGTTATAGATAAAATGGTGGAATGATGAAGAGCAAATAGTATTAGGAAACATATTGAGAAGGATAATCTGATTTGTGACTATGGATTCACCAAAGGTAGGTCGTGTGTAACTAATATTTTTATCCTTTTACACGAATGTTTACAAGGCGGCATATAAGAAGGATAGTTTCGATACTATATACTTTAGCAAAGCGTTCGACAAGGTGCCCCACCAGAGATTACTAAATATTAAGGCTCATGGCTTAGAAGAAAGAAAAATTGAATAGATTAGAGCATGGATTAATCACAAAAAACATCGTGTCATCATTAACGGTGTAAAATCCAAGCGGGTTGGTGTTACTAACGAGTTCCCCAGGGCTAGGTCTTGGTTCCTTTATTATTCATTATATATATCAACGACTTGGACAATAGAATTAATAGTGATGTTAGTAAGATTGCGGATGGCACTAAAATAGGATGCCATATTAGGTCGGGGGAAGATGCTGAGATACCGCAGGAGGATCTTAATAAATTGTTTGCATGGCCGGAGAAATGGTAAATGGACTGCAGTATTTCAGAGTGCAGTGTGTTAAACGTAGGATTAGATACCCCATCTTAGATAATGCCATATTAGACAAATTAGAATATGAAAAGGACTTAGGAGTGTTAGTGAGCTCTAACCTCAAATCCAGGAAACAGTGCATTTATTGTCAGGAATAGAGCTAACAGGGCATTAGGACTTACTGCTAGGACGGTTACAAAGAAAAGTGCATAAGTCATCATTGACTTTATCTGACAATAGTTCGACCAATCCATGACTATGCGGTACAATTTTGGTCTCCGCCCTATAGAATAGATTCACTAGAATCAATACAGAGATGAATGACCAAAATAATAAAAGGGCTTAGAAATTGACAATACGAAAGCAGACTTAGGCACCTTAACTTACACTCTATGGAAAGGCGAAGAACGCGGGGTGATCTAATAGAGGTACTCAAATGGGCCAAAAGCCATCATGAAAACACAGCAGGGTAGGACTCGAAGTAATGGGTTTAGATTGAACAAATTTAGGTTTAAGAAGGAAATAGACAAAAAATGGTTTACCAACAGAGTGATTAGTTAATGGATAGCGCTGAAACATTTGGTCATTAGGGAAGGTTAGATACCTTTATGGATAGGAATGGTAGGTGGTCATGGACAAAGAACTGCCTAGTATAGACTTTACGGTCTCTTGCAGTCTCCCCTATATTTATGCCCTTATGTTATTGTGCTTGTGTGTGTGTGTGTGTGTGTGTGTGTGTGTGTGTGTGTGTGTGTGTACGTGTACGTGTGTGTGCGTGTGCGTGTGTGTGTGTGTGTGTGTGTGTGTGTGTGTGTGTGTGTGTGTGTGTGCGTGTGTGCGTGTGTACGTGCGTGCGCGCGCGCGTGTCGCTTTCTAGTTGAAGCTTTCCAATACTTATTGGGTGAGATTTGTGGGTTGGGTGATTTCCCCTTCAGTTTAGATGTGGTAGAGAGGAGGGAAATGAGATAAGGGGTTCACTAACGGTTTGTTTGGTTTCGGGATGTAAGCTCTCTCCCAGTATGAGGTTTGTCGAATCATTAAATGGTTGGAGTTTGGGTATGTATCCTTGGAGAGTTGATGTGGTAGGTGATATGCTGATATTTGTAATATTTTAAGCTGTTTTCTTTATTTGTATTTGCATGGTAATTATTTTTTATGTAGTCTCTGTGATTGTTTATTTTCTTCTGCATTATTGGAGAATGGTATGTTTTTGTGCACAAAAATCACGAGTCCAACTTTGCGCTTTGTCTTCTCTGATTGTGGTGTAGTCTGTGAAAGCTGGTACTTTAATTCGTGGTGGTAGTTTAGATCTTTTGTGCTAGTGATATATATATATATATATATATATATATTTATATATATATATATATATATATATATATATATATATATATATTACTGTTGAATGCTAAAGCACAAGTGGCATCAATGATTTTTAGAGAACATTTCTCTAACTTTCTAAGTATCATTCTCTCTTCATGGTTCAAACTCTGGAGGAAAGTACGAAAGTCGTCAGATTGGTTTTCCATTTTATACCGACAGCTGTTTCAACCATTTCACATGGTCGTCTTCAGGGTAAAACTGATTACAAAAGTGAAAAACATTAGAATATAAAGGCCCGTGGGCCGTACAAACAACAGAAAAGAAATAGAAATGGTGGTGGTGGTGGTGGTGGTAGTGGTGGTGATGGTGGTGGTGGTGGTGGAGGTGATGGTGGTGGTGGTGGTGGTGGTGGTGGTGGTGGTGGTGGTGGTGGTGGTGGTGGTGGTGGTGGTGGTGGTGGTGGTGGTGGTGGTGGTGGTGGTGGTGGTGGTGGTGGTGGTGGTGGTGGTGGTGGTGGTGGTGGTGGTGGTGGTGGTGGTGGTGGATAGTGGGTTCACTCTGGGAGGTTTGTACCTTTCGGGGTTCGTCCTCCTCCCATCCTTTAGGTGTCGCTTCTTGAAGGTGTAGATCTTCGTTACCCACTTCACTCAATATATAATATCAGATGAGAGAAACCATAGGTTTAAAAGTATATCTTTAACACTTCTGAGAACTTGTTTGCTCTTGTAGACTCTTCAAAACCTACCTGGTGCTCGTTGGAAGCCACGTAGGCTAAAACAGATTCTGCGAAAACGTGAATGAAAAACCAGCAGAGGAAACCCACACTGACAACATATGAAAGGTATTGCATATCAAGTGCATCCCTCATATGAATGGCTGTAGTGCTGTTGTCTTTGGGAAAGAACTTTTTAGAACATAAGTTTGCGGTTTGGCCGCATACCACGTGGTAACTCGATGACAGTTGCTGTGCTCGGATCCATCAGGCTAAGACCCAGAAACCTTCTTTGCTCACTATCATCGGAGGCGTCCTTCAATGTTCCAGTTCCTTTCTCGAACTGGGTCACCCCATCCCTCCCTCTTCAGGAGAGGACTGACTCTTGGTCTCCAAAATGAACCCAAGAACTTGAAAAGTCACTTTCAACTACCTTTACTCCACTTTTCCACCTGGGTAGACCTAACAACCAGCGACTGCTCCCCTCCTTCTTCTCATGCAATCCGGTAACTTGAAAGTAGATTTACACTAGCAGAACACAGGCAACAGTCCAACGTTTCTTCCTGGAAAGATCTATGGAAAGACCCAAGGACAATTGCTGACAAATGCAATAGGGCTGATGGCTGTAGGTCTCTGGGGAAAATTGAGGCAATGTTTTTCCTTATGTACATAACCATGTTTTCCAGAGCGCAGTGGGTGCATGACTAGGTTGATAATCGCACACGGCAGAGCAGAAGTTATTCTTGGGTTACATCGGTTTGTGATACAGCTTAGACTATGCTTCGAGCTGCCCATTCATATCACTTGAAGTTATCTTTGTCTTTGATTATTTCTCTTTTATGCATGTGATCATAAAGACCCCTCCAACCTTCTTTCACTCAACGTGGATAGTCCCAAGGTCTGTAATCTTTCAATATCAAGTAAACCATAATTTTTACTATGTCTATAGTTTATAGAATATGTACTCATCTCGTTATGGCTCATGGTGTATTTTGTTCATTTTGGTCTTCTTCTTGTGTGAATTTGAGTTGTTGCAGCATACTCCAGGCTGACCCTCATGTATTCATTCATAAATAATTAGTTCATTTGCTCATCCACGTAATCCACACATTTCCCCACCACGTTGGTGCATTGGTGCCGTGACTGGAAGTGTTTTGATCTCGAATTCGCTTAGCTGTGGGTTCGAATACGGCATTTCTCTCCGATTCCCAATAGTAACTGTTAACTGCCCCCAACATTCACCAGAGTGCATAATAGGGCAAAGGTAACGGCTTCGGCCGCAGCTACTCAGCACCTCCCGGCGGAGGCCCCTCACCACCGTCCACCACGAATACACCCTCATGTATATATATTAACCTTCTGAATAAAATCTTTAGACAATCGTTCTCAACTCATTTGCGTGTACATTTACCCAACTGTAACGTACAGAAAAAATAGTCACACTCATGGGGTGCCATCTGTAGGTTATTTCAAAAGATGGTGTGTATGTGTGTGTGCGCACCACATGTACAGTTGTGTTTGATTCCTTATGTGGGTGTGGGATTCCGCGGTCTCTATGTGGGTGGGGATGGAGGATTTCAAGCTTAGGTGTGGACGACTGTGAGTGTTAGTATTCAGTTGTAAACTTTATAAACACGTAGTATATTTTATGAGAAAAACTCTCTTCTTATTCTTTTAACTTGAAAATTAATTAAAAGGGAACAAAGATAATTACGTCAAAATGTGCTTATCATACTGAAAATGACGTTGGCAGTCCGGTTTCATCCAGAAAAAAATAAGAGACGTCTCTTCCTGCTCATGTTTGCCCTTATAACGGAGTTTTCTTCTTCTATACATTATCTTCTAATCTCGTTAACAATTGAGGTATGCCATCCCTATGTAATCTCGGTCAATAATGCTCAGTATTCCTACACGAGATTGCGGATGTCTTCCGTTGTCAGGACGTGGGAGAGCACTGGGTGTCGGTCGGTTGGCTGGTCGGTTAGTTCTTCCGGAGGGGAGGGACTTCCGAGAAACAGGAACCAGTAGCAACACGTGGGTCCATCAACCAAGCTTTCCATTGGTCAGAGAAGTGAGGCGCGCCACGAGAGGGAAACGATTCTCGGTCACCATGGTGTTTGCTGTGGCGAGGGAAAACAAAAAACGTACTACCCGCCCAGTTGCATGAGTTGAGAGAATGTCTCCTTTTTCAGAATTCAACCCAAGAGTTTTTCAGGTTTACTAGTGATATATCATTATTTAATTCCGGAGATCTGATGGGTTATATTGTAAATAAAAGCAACCGCCGAGTGAGGACAGCTGCCATAGAATTATCGTACGTCTGGCGGCCCCCAAAGCACTTGTTG
>NC_134813.1:18803729-18813729 GCF_046742065.1 Oratosquilla oratoria
GTTGCCCAACGGAACGGGAGCAGCCGAAAACGACGACACGAACTCGTCGGCGCCGAGGGGAGCGATCCCGCGGCTAAAACTAACCTCCTAACATCCCACGGATATTTGCGGATCGAGCATAGTCGCTCTTACGGATTCACTCACACCTGGATGCCTTTGATCTCGTGCGGGCAAGGTATACGGTCCTCTGTGTGTGTGTGTGTGTGTGTGTGTGTGTGTGTGTTGTGCGTGCGCGCTTTTATTCTATCATGTTCCAGTTTGGAACTTCATGTTGTCTTCTTGAACACTTGGCACCTACTCTACGGGAAGTACCTTCCACTTTTTTTTTTTTTCTTTTTTTTTTGTGGTTTATTGTTGTACTCAACGCCGATTGAACGAAGCCATACTTAACTATACCCTGCTTATTTCGCCTTTAGGGACTCTGGTGCTCTGATCCCCCTTTTCCCTTGCATGTATGTATGGTTGCATGTATTCATCTCCATTCATTTCCACCTGTATCTATTAATTTCATTTAAGTACAGATTGATCTCTCTATTTGTCCATTTATTTTGATTTTATTTGTTATTTATTTTAAGTTTTCTATTCATATTTGCGTCATCAATTTGTTTATCATTTCTATCTCATTTTGCTGTTCGCTAGCCGAGCAGAATAGAGGCACTTACCTTCACTAGGATTGGATCCGGACCAGAACTAGTCACACAAGGGCAGTGATCACTTGCGAGAATATAAGTCAGTCAAATCCGAGGAAATCGACGATGTTCAACAAATTTGGAGGAAATACCTCCAACTTTGTTCAACAATAATGTCCAACTTTCACACGCTCGTCATCATTTAAAAGTTTGATGTTGTCGATTGATGAGAGACATCATCAACTGATCGAAATTAGTAAACAGAAATCGAATTGGAAAATGAATTACTTACTCGTAAATAGCACTGGACGATAGACAGTTGTTAATATGGAATTTCTTAGTTCTAAAGTTGCTCTTTCTCAAAATTGTGAGTATAAACACACAGACCCCGCCAGCATCTGGAAATTAGTTTGTGATCTTCTCGTGCCCAACTTGCTCCAATTTAACTTACAGGTGTTGTCGTGCACACGAAGCTACCTATCCGTTGAATTAAAAAAAAAAAAAAAAAAACGGTACGAGAAAATAACAATGATACTGTGTAAGCAATTCTAAGAACTGTTTCCCTTTGTGAAGCTCTATATGCTCTACTTTGTTTACATGGGAAGTTCATACTAACTGAAATAGTGTGTGATCCATTCCAACACGCGCTATTTTTTTTTTTTTTTTACCAAACTCTATGAGGACGTGAATATAGTCTACTCACAGGGTTTTTTTTATCCTGATTTTACCAAGCTCTTATAGAACGTGAACTTAGTCCACTCATAATAATCATATAGCTACAAATTGACGGAAATAAATACAATATACTTACCACCAGTCATGGATCAAATTTAATTACCTTGTGGCTCTTCTTCGTAACACAAACGAAGCAAAAGAAGGAACAAAACTAAACATAATGAATAGATAACCTATCAAAATGTATCTTGTAAACAAACGTCTTCCAAGTTCTCAGAAATGGCATAGGTGAACTCCACTGTAATTTTACAACCTTCACTGTACATGCGGGAAAACATTGATTTATCTCAAATTGATACTCCACTTGCCTCGCTCCACATTATATCATAAGTTGTGTATAGGCACAACTTAGGATATTGTCGTTTCCTGGTGCACTAGAATTACTATAGTCTTGGTCATTTCTTTCTAATACTCTAAAAATAAAACTGAAACAAGTTTTCATTTCTATTTCATTTACAAATTAAATGAATGAAGCGTAACAAAAAAATGGAGAACTCAGTTAAAACATCTATTTATTTATTAGTTTATTTATTCATTCATTTGTTTCATTTATTTTTATCTACTTATTCAATTCTATGTTTTTTCATCCTATGTCTCTCCAGTTTGCTTCAGGTGTCCCGAGACGAAGGAACACTGCCTATACCGCAACCCGGTGCCAAAGCCCTTCACTCGCCTTCATTGCTCGCACACACACACAAACACACACACACACACTACACACACACACACACACACACACACACACACACACACACACACACACACACACACACACACACACACACACACACACACACACACACACACACACACACACACACACACACACACGAAGGTTACAGAGGGAGAAAATACTGTGGAAATGATCATGATAAAAGTTGAAAATAGTGACATGAAAAGTAGAAAGTTTGTGGTGACTTATGTATCCCCAAAAACGGATTCTTGGAGAGAGATTATTCTAAAATGTTAGAAGACACAAGGTATTCATTAAATGAGATGCCGAAGAACGGAGGAAACGTAGTACTTATGGGAGATTTTAACTGCAAATAGATATGTTGGGGAGAGATGATAATGAAAGATGGAGATGACCTTTGGGGAAATACATAACTTGACATGACTATAAGATATACAATAACACTATATAGAAATAATAAAGAACTATTGAGACTAGATCTAATATTTGCATCAGAGCCTGAAATTGTGGATAAAATTGAATACAAGATATCAATTGGGAAGAGTGACCACATACTACTTGATTTTGAACTAAAATTGGAATATACATATGGAAAGAAATGAGAAATACAGAAAAGAAAGACTGATGTATATCTAACCGGGCTTTGGAAAACTTGGAAGATTCGTTCAAAAAGCAAATCGGGAAAAGTTCTACAATAAAGAGACACAAGTGGAAGAGAAATTAATGATTTTCAAAGAAATCTACAACGAAGGAGTGGATAAATATGTACCAAGAAAAAAACAGAAAAAGGTGTATCTTAAGTGCTGGTTTAACACAAAGTGTAGTGAGGCAAAAGAAAGAAGAGATAAAGCTTGGACAAGATGGAGAAAAGATAAAAACCTGGAAAGTGGGAAATATATATCAATCTAAGGAATGAATATGTAAAAGTACGCAGGGAGGAAAAAACTATGAAAAAGACATAATAGAAAAATGTAAGGATCAACCAAAATTATTCTATAGATATGTGAACAGTAAACTAAAAAACAAACAGGAAATGGTAAAATTACGCCAAGGGAATATAAAATACACAGAAGATATAGAAATGGCTAAAGTCATGAACAAACACTTCAAGTCTGTGTTCACTAGAGAAAATACAGCAGCATGGGGATGAAAGAAGTGAAGTGAAATCTCCGCCCATGAGAGAAATAATTGTAACAAGAAAAGAAATATTTGACCAAATAATAAAACTGATGTCAGGAAATCGCACGGCCCGGATGGAATTGCAAATTGGATGCTAAAAGAATGTATAGATGAACTAATAGACAAAGTATATAAGATGATAAGCTGGTCACTCAAAGAAAGAAAAATACCGGAAGACTGGGAAAATGCCAATATGGTATCAATATATAAAGGGGGAAACAAGGAAGACCCAACAAATTACAGACCGGTCACCCTTACATGTACAATAACCAAAATTTGTGAAGAAGTTATTAAGAATAGATGGACAAAATATTTGGAGGAAAACTATATACTAAACCCGAGACAACTCGGATTTAGACAGGGAAGGCCATGTGCCGCAAACTTGACCTATTTCTATTCAAGACTATTATATTTAATACAGGAAAGGGATGGGTGGGCTGATTGGGCTTTCCTAGATTTACAAAAAGCTTTTGATAAAGTACCACACAAAAAATTATTAAGAAAACTGGAAACCATAGGAGGGATACAGGGAAAACTATTGAAATGGATGGAGGATTTCTTGCATGAAAGAAAAATGAGAGTAGTGCTCAGAGATAAGAGTTCTACTTGGGAAGAAGTGATTAGTGGTGTCCCACAGGGATTAGTATTGGCTCCGATAATGTTTGCTATTTATGTAAATGACATGGATGAGGATGTAGAATGTTACATGAACATCTTTGCAGATGACGAAAAACTGATGAGGAAAGTAAATACAGAAACGTACTGTGAGTCGCTACAGAGAGATCTAAACAGGGTTTGAAAATGGAGTCAGAAGTGGGAAGTGGACTTCAACATAAAGAGATGTAGCATAATGGAATTTGGAAAAAGTAAAAAAAGAATATTAGGACAGTATAAAATTGGTACAAAGGAAGTAAAGAAAGTGCCTTCTGAAAAAGACGTGGGAGTAATTATCACAAAAGACATGACTCCTGATAAACAGATAAACAAAATTGTCGGAGAAACCTACAACTTGCTAAGATCAATAAAGGTAGACTTTACCTACTTGGACGAAGAAATAGTGAAGAAAATACTAGTCACACTGATAAGGCCAGGACTGGAGTACGCAGCGACACTATGGACACCCAATACTAAAAAGAATATAAAGAAAATTGAAAGAATCCAAAGAGCAATTACGAAGATGGCCCCAACACTTTCAAAAATGTCATATGAATAGAGATCGTCAAAGCTGGAATTATTGACTCTGGAACAAAGAAGAGAAAGAGGTGACCTATTGACCATCTATAGAATCATGAGAAGCATGCAAGTCCTTGATAGAAAAGACTTATTAAATTGGAATAAGAGAAATACAAGAGGACATACAAAGAAACTCAAAAAGGACAGTTATAGAAGGGACCTGAAAAAAGAACAGCTTTCCATATAGAGTGGTGGATGTCTGGAACAAATTGGACGAAACAATAGTGTGTGTAAAAACCATACATGAATTTAAGAGCAAACTAGATACTGCGAGATACAAAGACGGGACACCACTAGCGTACTTCCCCGTCCCGTAAGGTACAACTAGGTAAATATACACACACACACTTTCACCTAACCCCACCCCCGCACACGCCCCCGCCCCCACTCGTTATTTCTGACCGCGTGGGATTCGGTAGGAGTAGGAGGTAAGTAATGGTGTTTGGGCAGAAGAGAAGGGGAAGGGGTGTGGGGGGGTGAGACCGCGGTGACCTGTTCTGGAGCGACAAACGAATTGTTGGTAAACAGAGTATAAGGGCAGTGCCCACGCGCTGACGGCAGCGGTTTCTCTGAAAAAAAAGCCTGACGTCAGCCAGAACACAATGTTGCACGTGACCATAATACACTTTACGGGAATTTTCCCAACAAGGGCGTGAGAAGCCCTAGTAAGCAAAGATACCCGGTTAAAAAAAATTCTAACCTCGCCTGTGACATAAGGTCAATCTCCCAGACAATTCAAATCGTCTGTCATGAACAAGAACAATATCCATCAAGTGCGTCGCCAAGGGAAACCCTGGACATGGCCTGAGTTAGTGCCAAAGAGAGGGAGGGGGACAGTTGGCGACAAAGTGATCGCGCGCGCGGAGGGCGCTTGTTTTCAATCCCCCGGAGTGAGGCGGGGGGAGGGGCTACTTCGCTCGCTAACTCACCACTTCGCCAATCTTTCCTCTCCCTTTTTCCTCTACCTCTCATTCACGCGCTTCCTCCTCCTCCACCTCCTCCTCCTCCTTCCCTGTCTCTCATCCCCCACCTTCACTCTTTTTCATCTTCTTTAAATGAGGGAAGAGTTATTTTAAATAGTGTGATGTCCATAATGCATTCCCTAAAGAAATGGTCAGTACAAGAGATTGGAAGACAGTTGTTTTTGTCAAACAGTTTGTCATACATTTTGTTAACTACAACCACCCTCAGCTTGATGCATCCTATTTCAAATTAGAATAATATTTGTCTGGTTTATGAAATGAAAAAAGGGAATCTTTTTTTTGTTTTATGTTTCTGTGAGCCTCGTGCAGCAAAATGCAAGAGGCGTGGCAACTTAATTTCAAGATTCTGTCGTGAGATGTAGAGTAAAAACGAGCCTGATAATTAGGAATAGAAGCAGGAATCAGCTCGCAGGGTCCAGTCCAGTCCAATGCCAGTGCCGAGCAGCACGGATTTATCCTCAAAGCGTCCTGGTTATGTGGGCGTCTGCCACACGACTGCAAACATGGATAGATGGCAAAAGCCAGTTTTATGTCATGCTGCGCTGATTGGGGTAACCATAACCCTGGATGTGCGTGAGGGACTTTCCCTCGGCTGAATAAAATCGTCTGACGACGACAGTCGGAATAAATGTGTAAATCGACCTACGTTCTCCGAGGTCAACCAGTGAGTGACACTGGTCGTGAGGGTTGACGCTCCTGAGGATTTCAGAGTTGGGTATCTTCCCAAGCAGAGCAGCGCAGCGCAGAGAAGTCAGGACTAGGTAGGGCTCACCTAACATGGAACAAAATAGAATTAAATAATATCTATAAATAAATAAGCAAGAAACACTGGTAGATCGTAAATCTCCGAAGGTAGTCCATTTTATATTCTTTACACATATGCATACATATATAAATGAATACATAAATGCGTGCATACACATAGTACATATATATAGTACATAAATGCTGACATACATATATATGCAAGAATAAATACACACATACAAACATACATAGAAACTTATATGTACATACATATATATGCATGCGTGCATATTTATATACATGCATGCATATATACATACTTATATACATACATACATACATCCTTAGGGCGGTTCGTCGGTAATCGACGACGACAGTGCTCCGGTGAGGTGAGATGGTACGAGTGTGGTTGGGTGCTGATGCTGAGGTCTTTGTCGCTGGTGCCAACGGAGGTGACTGTGGAGTCCAATCTTTAATCCACATATCCTTCCACACTCCGGGCAAATTAGATCTGAATCAGGTGCATAAACTCTATTGTTGACTTGATGTCTTTTTGCCCGCCGGTTGTCCCGTGCTTGGTTACGAGCAGAATACTCAAGATGGTTGACCCCTTATTACTGCGAGCACTTTGTATGCCATGAGACGCGATCAGAGGTGATGGTTTCAAGAGCGGCTGATGCCATGTTACAGCTCTTGAGTGGGGTATTTAGCTGATCTTTATAGCGCTTTTTCTGACCACCCTGCATTGCGACGTGCATCAGGTAGTTGCCTCTAAAGATTTTGTCGAGGAGAACGGATCTTAGGCATGCATATGACGTGATCTACCCATTGCAGCATACATACATACACACATACATACATACATGCATACATACATACATACACACATACATACATACATACATACATACATACATACATACATACATACATACAAGTGTACATGATTTCCTGAGGATGGTTCAAGTTTCTCTTTAGTTGTGGACAGACTTATTATAATTTGATAAAAGAACGTGAACCTAACGTACGACGTCACATTTGGGTCACGTGTAGGAAACATGAGGTCACATTTGGGTCACGTGTACGAAACATGAGGTCAAATTTGGCTCACGTGTGACATCCATGACGTCAAACTTGGATCACGTGTAGGAAATATGAGGTCACATTTGGGTCATGTGAGACATCCATGACGTCAAACTTGGCTCACGTGTAGCATTCATGACACCACGCTCGAGTCACGTATAGTATCCATGACGCCACATTTGGATCACTTGTAACAGCATCCATAACTTCACATGGCCGTGTGGTCTCTATAACATATCTAATATGACATATAAGAGTATGTTATTGGGCTAGGCGACGCAGGGAGAGATTGACACTCGTTTTGGCTTATGCACTTTATTCTGGCGAAAAGAGGTCTACACACGCACGTGTTGGCCGGTCCGAGTCAGAAAGGATAATATGACCTGACCCGACCTCACACGACTTAAATAACCTCGGGGCGTACAGAAAGGTAGCATCCCTCTGGCTGGGACAGAGTTGCCCGGCATGGCCCGGAATTGTGCTTTTGGTAGCATACAAATTTCTTTCTCACAGGCGTAATATGGCCGTAGCCCAAGCATAAATGCCCTGAAACTGAAGGAAATATGTCCTTACACATTCTCACCAGTGGCTGCTCCTCACCCACATCCCGCGACTATACAAATAGGCCTCATAACGTTCCTGTGGGGGACTCTGTTCACCACACCTTCGTCGAGTTTGGCCGCAATCTCTTGGCTACCGTGATCTACGCACGGAATATCACTTTAGTCTTACTCTACCACTCAAAAAGTAAATAAAAAGGGAACCCAATCAGCCAATGAAAATCCGTTCGTAACCTTTTGTATGAAGTTGCTAACAAACGAGCAAACAAACAAATGAACGAACACGACCGAAGACATAACTTGCTTACCGTAAGTAATAATAAAAAAAAAAATAAAACAATAAAAAAATGAATAGACAAATGAATAGATAAACCAACAAATAAATAGTTAAAGAACAGATAGATGAATAAATAGATAAATCAACAATTAGATAAACAAGACCTTAATAGGCGATCTGAGCTACTGCACAGTCTAGGGTTAGGTTCACGCTGAAGAGGTTTTGAACCTTTTTGGTTCATATATACTTGAGTCACCTGTCTACCTTAGTCAGAAACTCTGGAATTATTTTGTATGTTGTGAATTTGTGATAAGTCAGACAGAGCCTCAGACATCCAGCGTATATAATGCGTATCATACTTTTATAGTATATCATACACTATATCTATGCGTTTTTATGCATCCGTATGTATGACCTCACTGGGTGTCTTACAGTATGTATTACCATTTATAATATCTGTCCCAGTCACATCTAAAATACCGTTCCTTACATAACGTAGTGTATCGCATTCTCTTGTCTGTGTATGGCATCAGTGGTATTAATAACTGGCGACTATGCATGCTCACATCCATGATCTGTAATCAGCCAGAGAGAGAGAGAGAGAGTCAGAGACAGAGACAGAGACACGCGGAGATGTCAGACTGTAGGTTGTACATCGCGAGACAAAATAATGAAGACGACGACGGAACTAAAAACGAAAATAAAAACGACGGAGACTAAGACGGGAAAAGAAGAGAAAAGGAAAGGAGATCTCTGCTGCCAGCAGAGGTCGACAAGGAGCCTTTGTTGAGAAGAGAAAAGAGATATGTGGAAGTTGAGTGAATGCTTAACCTCCATGGTGGTGTAAAGGGGATGACTTTTGTCATACTCTGAGTGGTTTAAAGAAAAGAATATTCAAATAATAAAAGGAGGAAGGGAGGGAAAGAAGGAAAGAGTGAGGGAGGGAGGGAGGGAGGGAGGGCTGAAGTCCAGGCATTACAGATATACCTCACCTGAACCCGTCGAGTGTGCTTTCAGCTGAATGAAATCGCCTGACGGCAGAAGCCAGATAGAGGTTAATGGACATAAGTATATTGATTTCGGTACAGCGTATGCACGCACACGCACACACACTTGATACCCAATGAAGTATGTCACATGAGAATGGAAGATAGAGCAAGTATGTCGCTGACTGGATGTCGCGAGATGGGAGGCGTGGAGGAGGAAGACCAGACAGAAAGTGTAGAGACGGGATTTTGCAGGAGTAACGTGGTGGAGGTTAGCGCAGTCCTTAAAGGGTCTGGGAGACGTCCTTCTTCAGCAGTGAACTATAAGTGATTGAATCATTAATTGACTAATTGATTGTCTATAGAGTTGATTGAGATGAGTATCCACGTTTTTGCTATGGATGCGGTGCCTCCTCCTCCACCGATATGCACAATTGACCCTTTCTCGTCTGGGGAGAGGGTTTCCACTCAAATGAATAAAATCGCCCCGGGGGGGGGGGGCATCAGCTAGAGTAAATCTCAGTGAAAGGGAGAGAAGTCATTACCACGGGAGGGCTTTTCATCAGGTGAACAAAATAGTATGGCGAAGACAACTAGAATGTGCACTCAAGTCAAATTGCAGCAAAATTATATAAAAAAGTCAAACTCTTCTGCTGGGATTCGAACCCTTGCCTGAGCGGTTTGCGTCTTTACAAGACAAGGACCGTAACCACTACGCCATCCTGACCCTACAAAACGAAACGACTTAGTTCACGGCCCAGTCGTTCCGCCGAGTGCACCCGGGTGGAGCGTGTTATGTACTGTATTTCATCAAATCCTTGACACAAACATAAAAAAAGTATTTAACAGAATTCCTACAACAACATTGTGTGTGTGTGCGTGCGTGTGTGTGTG
>NC_134813.1:18818729-18823729 GCF_046742065.1 Oratosquilla oratoria
TTTTTTTTTTTTTTTTTTTGAGGGGGAGGGTCCGATTGAGTTCTGACCCATTCTTGTACCTGCTTCTCTCCCACACCCGCCGGCCCAGCTGATTCGGGACGTGAACCGGGAGACTTCGACATACCGCCACCTGGCCGTCAGCCTCGGTGGGAGCGGCGACTGCAAGCACCTTCGGCAGGAACTGAAACGGTCGAGGCGACGGGCCCGAGACGTAGCGAGGCAGGCCAAGACCAAGCTCCTCTCGTGCGTCCTCGAGTAAGTGGCGCCGCTCGCCTGCCCAGCAGCGGCGGCAGCGGCGGCGTTGTCTTCGTCGTCGGCAGCACCACATTGTCATCATCATCATCGTCATCTGCACCATCAGTAAACGTTGTTATATCATCATCACCTTCATCGTCATCATCCACGACAAAACCAACACCATCATTATCATTGTTTCTGTCAACATCATCACCACCAAAATTATGGCGAAAATAGGCTCCAACATTATAATTATTGTTGTTTTTAATATCATTACTACTGTCATCATCACTACTACCTTAATTATCATCACCACCATCCCCATCGTAACTGTCACCCCATCACCATAATTGATAATAACGGCATTATCATCACTATCATCATTCATGCTAGGAAAGAAGTTATCTAGGAAGGGAGACAAGAAAATCCAACAAGTTCCGAAGGAGATGGAGTAGAAGGAGGAGGGAGGAGGAGGAGGAGGAGGAGGAGGAGGAGGAGGATGGTGCGAGAGCTCCCAGGATGAGGCAGTTGCGGAGGCACTTGGGGGCGGGCCGGTTTCCAGGCTGGCTGCCTGGAGTATGCTGCCAGGGAGGGAAGGAGGGAGGGAGGGAGGGAGGGAGGGAGGGAGGGAGAAAAAAAAGGTGGAGGGAGGGAGGGAGAGTGGAAGGAAGGGGTGGAGGGAAGGGAGGCAGGGAGAGTAGAAAGGAAAAAAATAAAGGGAGGGAGGGAGGGATGGGGAAGGAATGAGGGAGTGAGGGATGGGGAAGGAGTGATGGATAGGGGAGAGAGTGAGGGATGTGGAAAGGAGTGAGGGATGGGGGAGGGAGTGAAGTATGGTGATGGTGTGAGGGATGTGGAGGGAGGGATGGTGAAGGGAGTGAAGGATGGGGAAAATAGGGAAGGTGGAAGGAGGGAAGGAAGGAAGGAAGTATGGAGGAAGGGGAAGGGAAAGGGGAGAGAGGGTGGGAGGGAAAGGGGAGAGAGGGTGGGAGGGAAAGGGGGATAGCGGGAGGGTGGGAAGGAAGGAGTGAGGGAGGGAGCAATTGGCCTTAATGTGGAAAAGCCTCCCTTCATGATGCATGAACTGTTGCCATGATGTGATCCCATATTTTCTTACACCCAATGAAACAGAATCTCTGAAATTTGAAAGAAAAAAAAAATCCAGTATACAGAACGGTAAAGGACTCGGGGAAATTATTCCACATTATCACAAAGTGCTTCTGGTACCGAGAAATTTCCTACCTTTCGGAACTCTTCATTGCGAATATTGGGAATTTCCGAATTTAAAAGATTCCCAGTTAAGAGTTCCTATTTCCGCCCTGAGGACTTTCTCTCTTTCTCTCCCTCTTTGGCAGCCCGCGGCTGGGCCCCGGCGAGAAACGGGAGACGGAGCGGCTCTGCAGGCTTCTCTTCTATTGCATACGCGTCCTCGGTACGTAGCCCAGCCTAGCCCAACCCAACCCTAACCAAATCTAGCCCAACCTAATATACCCTCACCTAACTTAGCCCAGCCTAGCATAGTCTAGTCTAGCTTAGTCCTCACCTAGCCCAACCCAACCTAGCATAACTTTCCCTACCCCAACTCAGCTTAGAAAAGCCTCCCCTAACTTAGCCCAGCCAGTAATAACCTCCCCTAGCCCAATCCAGGCTAGCCCAGCCTCCCCTAGTTTAGCCTAGCCGAATATAGCCTCCCAGCCTAGCATAGCTGAATCTGGCTTCCCAGCCTAGCATAACTGAATCTATCCCTGGTCATATTCCAGCCCAACCCACATATAACCCAGTCTAGCCTCCCCATCTCAGTCCAGCCTAGCCTAGTCTAGCCAAGCATCCCCCAGACTACTCTAGAGAGCATAATCTCCCCCTAACATAGCCCAGCCGACCCCAGTCTAGCATAGACTCTCATAGTTTAATCCAATCTTGCCCAGCCTAGCAAAGCAAGTATATTTCCGCCTCAGAAAAAGCAAATAATATTCTAGTACTGGTTGCACAATCTTTTGATCTTAAAAGTCCATCTCTCATTAACATTTGAAACATACTGTTTCCGTATGGTCACCGAATCTCAGTAAAGATATTGACAGATTGGAAAAAGTACAACGGCGAGCCACAAAACTCATTCCAAATGTTAGAAATAAATCATACGAAAATCGACTAAAACATATGAATCTATTTTCCCTAAAAAATGTAGACTCGGGCGATTTGATGCAGGTCTTTAAAGTTCTAAAGGTAATTGACATCAAAAGCGATTAGATTTTCACATTGAATGCTAATCAGACAAGAAATAATGGTCTGAAACTATCAGGATGTAGATTTAATTTGGAAGTGGTTAGAAACAACTTCGCCAACCGTGTAGTAAATGAATGGAATAAACTTCCTGCAGAGGCAGTGCAATGTAGTACACTTCGAATTTTTAAGATTCATTTAAATAAACACCTAAGCAATATGCTGAAATGTCTGCCATTTATTATATTTTATTTTATCTATTAATTTGTTATTATCATTTAACCCTGTGGTAGGGGAAAAGAATACTGCCACTAAGTCTTCCCACTTGAGTCATACGAGGCGACAAAAAACGGGACGGGGATAGGACTAGGCATCCTTCGCCCTGTAGCACCAAAGGGGACATTCTTAAGAAATAAATAGATAAATGAATGATAGATAAATAAATAAATTAGATAATAAAAGTAAAGTCATAAGAAGGTCTAGGAGTTTTCCAACCAGTACCCTAAGGTTTGGGTCTTTTAATATGAGTGGATGTGGTACAGATGAGAGTAAAAGGGAAGAGATAGGCAGTATGTTTGTGAGAAGAAAGATGGATGAGTTGGAATTAAGTAAAACTAAGTTAAGAGGGAGAGGCGAGTGTGAGTTTAGGAGTGTAGTTGGGAGGTTCTCGGGAGTGAAGAGAGAATGAGGCAGAGATGGGGTGACTGTACTAGTAAGTGAAGAGATAGATAAGCGTGTAGTGGAGTGGAAGGAGGTTTCTTCAGAGTAAGTGTGGATAAAGGTGGAACTGGGAAGGGAGATGTGGGTCTTTGTAAGTGCATATGGGTCTAGTAGTGACAATAATGTAGAGGAAAGGGAGGCTTTTTGAGTGGATTTAAATAAGTGCATAGAGGGATTAGGGAGAAATGTCAATGTAGTGGTATTGGGAGACCTTAATGCTAGGGTAGGAAATGAACTAATAGACGGAGTGGTTGGGAAGTGTGGAGTTCCAGGAAAAAATCGTAGTGGAGAGTTGATGGAGATGTGTCTAGAAAGAGAGTTGATGATAGTAAATACAGTGTTTTGGAAGAAAATCAAACATAAGTACACATAGGAGAAGGTGGTGGATAGAAGGGTGGTAGATAGAGCGTTAAAGTACAACGGCGAGCCACAAAACGGATTCCAAATATCAAAAATAAATCATACGAAAATCGACTAAAACATATTAATTTGTTTTCCCTAAAAAAGCGTTGACTCAGATATAACTTGATACAGGTCTTTAAAATTCTAAAAGGAATTGACAACATCAAAAGTGACAAAATTTTCACATTGAATGAGAATCAGACAAGAAACAATGATCTCAAACTGTCCGGAAATAGATTAAATTTGGAAGTAGGTACAAACAGCTTCGCCAACCGTGTAGTTAATGAATGGAATAAACTTCCTGCACAGGTAGTGCAATGTAGTTCAGTTCGAAGCTTTAAGAATCATTTAGATAAACACCTAAGCAAGATGTTGTAATGATTATAATTCATTTTATATTGTTTTGTTTTGTTATCATATGTCTGATTCTCATTTATTATTAGTTATATGTCAATTTATTATTTTTTACTATTTACCTGTTTGTTTATTATTTAACTATATCTATGAATTTATCTATGTTTTTATTTATTATTTACATCTTTATAATCTTTGTTTATTTATTTATTTATCATTATTATGTTTTTTTGGCTACCTCCCTTGTAAGGGGGATAAAGCCTTGGTATATGTATGTATGTATGTATGCATGATTTTTTTTCGCATCAGACCTTGATATGGACCAAAAGGTCTCATGTCGGCATGCTCCGCCTTTGTAATCCTTTGTAACTATAAAGTGGTAAGTATAGTAGAAAGAGTTAAGGATGTACATGCTCTAAGGGGAGAGAGTGGGGGAATATCAGATAATTTTTTTTAAGAGCAGTCAAGAAATTTTACGAGAGTAGTAGAGTGTGTGTTTGAATTAGAAATGGAGATACTAAGTGGTTTGAGATAAAGGTGGGACTTCGTCAGGGAGGTGTTATGTCGCCCTGGCTGTTCAATTTATATATGGATGGAGTGGTGCGAGAGGTAAATGCAAGGGCAAGGGTAGTGGGTCAGGGATTGGACATGGTTAAAAAAAATGAGAAAAGTGGGAATTGAGCCAGTTGTTGCTTGCTGGCGACACTGGAAGTTAGTGACAGATTTTGAGAAGGTGTGCGGAAAAAGAAAGTTGAAGATAAATATGGGTAAATGTAAGGTGATGAGATGTACGATAGGAGAAAGTGGCAATAGACTGGAAGTGAGTATTAGAGAGCCTAGAGGAAGTGGATAGTTTTAGATACTTAGGTACGAATGCGGCGGGAAGGGGAGGAGTAGAGGTGGATGTAGAATGTAGATTGAGAGTAAATGCATTGGGGGATTAAAAAGTGTAATGAAAAATAGACATTTGAGTATGGATGTTAAGAGGAGATTGTATGAAGGAGTGGTTGTGACGACAGCACTGTATGGGGCAGAAACATGGAACATAAGAGAGGAAGAGAGGAGGA
>NC_134813.1:18828729-18831229 GCF_046742065.1 Oratosquilla oratoria
CTGAAGTACCTCAGCGTCGGTGTCATTTCATGTGGATCTCGGAACTGTAAGTCTCTGTGATGTCCGTGCCCTTTGTCTTTCTCCTGGCTAGTGTGGTTCAACAGGGCCCGTGCTCGATTGTTGGGAGAGCTCTCAACGGACGATAGCGGCTTGACTTACTTCGGTTTTGGTCAGCATGTCGAAATTTCACCTCTGAACAATAAAAAATTGTGAGTTTTATAATTTCCTACCCTCCCACTTTATTGTAAAAATTGATATATAAAATGAATTCATGAATGAATAATTATAAACGTATAAATAGGTGAATATATATATATACAGATGAATAAATAAGTAAATAAATTAGAATTTAAGTTAATGAATAGATAAATGAATATATATAAATAGATAAATGAATAAGTGAATAAGTTAATAAGAAAGTAAATAGATAATTATATAAATAAATGAATAAATAAACAAACAAATAAATATGGGGGAGGAATGGATGGTTCGTCTTAAAGGACAGTTCCAGCCAATACTTCCCTTCCTCATACCGTACAGTTCATTCATAATGTTTGAATGCCTTTACGTCATTTGGAGATTCTTGGTTCGGGTTAATCCCCATGACATCTAAATCCCACAAGTTACGTATTAGATTACAATCAGTCACCACTGCATCGCATGTACTGTACATAATGGTGCGTGGTTCAATTAGTAATGATGGTTCACTCACCTGCGGGGTCAACAGGCTGGCCGAACAGGATGTAGGAGCCTCATTGCTGTGATCAGGTGCCCACCTGGGGACTGCATAAGATTCACTTGTTCACAGTAGTTGTTCCATACAAGAAACGTCCGATGAAATCTGCTCCTATCAATGTTGAATATTATCTACTACATTGGAGTGTACATCCTTATCTACCAATCGAATGCCCAATTGCTCCAATTTATTGGCAGTTGCCAGTAATCCCGGAGTGGTTATCTGTTTGGGCATTTCCTCCATTACAGCCATCGTGACTTTCTTCCTACGTCTGCCTAAGACAATGTCGAGTTTCACTATTTCATAACTCTTCTGTCTTCCTTGCCTATCAAAGCAATCTAAAGTCATGTTCGTGTGGGTCACAGATTTAAGCTCTAATTTACTAGCCAAATGTCTGAGAATAAAGAATCTTTGAGAACCTTGGTCAAAAACTGCTCGAGTTCTTTCTACCTTTCCAGCCCTTGAACGCACCGTTACTGTTCCTGTAGGCAAGGCTACACTATAATTGTCTCCCTGCCTTTTGTCAGAGATGAACGACATAATCCGTGTGACAGTTTTTGGACCTCGTGAGTTACTAGAATCTGACGAGAGTTTAGACTTCCCAGTCAATTCAGCGGAATCATCGTATTGATCATACTGATTGCCACTTATTTTTAGAAACATTAACAACATTAGAGAGTTTTTTTTGCTTGGTAGGTTGCTTACGCACAGAAAGGAGGAGTAATGTTTTCCCTTTTGACAGTGAGGGCAGACTCCAAGTACGGCAGTGCACTCATTTGACTCTTGTGACTTGATTCACTTTTGACAGCTATTCATTTCCTTGAGTTTATCCTTTCTGGCCGGCAGTGTATTGTATCGTGTATAATCATGATTTTTATGATCTTGCTTACAAAAGAAGCATGACCTCCAGCCTACTGGGGTTGAATAAGTTCCTATTGATGCTGCTGCTGTGTTGTTGCGTTTCGGAACTTGGTTACTACCGTCAGGGCGTGTAGTTATCGGCTTAGTTAGTGTGGCTTTCTTTTGACTTAATTCAGGAAGAATTACTCCTAGAGTTTTGTCTGCACACATGAAATCTACTACGTTACTAAGTCCCTCTTTAATCTGGCTGATAGTGTAGTACATTGACTTGTAAAAGTCGAAGAACCACCTGCTTAATTCACCTGGAAATTTCAGCAGGAGTAATTCCTCAATCAACCAACTGTCACTGTGTATGTCTACACGTGGATCATGTTTCAACTGCATTAATGTATTTTCTATTTCCAACTTGAAGCGTAACATGTCTCACTTGTTATACTTCGGTGATTCAAGTTGGACGAGTTTCCTTATCAGGGTCCGAGTAACTTTCTTCTCGTCCCCGTATTGTTGCTTAAGGGATGTGACCGCGCTTTCATAATCGGACGCTTGTCCCTTAAGTCCTGTGAGGTATTCCCTAACTGAGCCCTTTATACAATGATTGAGGTAGGTGAATTTTGTACTCTCATCAATGACGGACCTTTCGTGTACCATCAAATTGAACTGGTAATTCTGCTAATTTGATGTCAGGGAGTTTGGCTCTAAAACCTAGATGGTTGGGACTTGCAGGTCGAGAGGGGTTTGGTTGCGACCCCTGGCATGTGACGTATTTGTCCGCCTACATTCGTAAATCCTGGATTTCTTCTACGAACTTTAACTGGCTAGCTAATTTCTCGTCGTAGTCATTTTCCTGTGAATGGGTTAGAGGGAATTCTAGCCATTTATCCACATAGATCTCCAATTTAGTTT
>NC_134813.1:18838729-18843729 GCF_046742065.1 Oratosquilla oratoria
CTTCTGGACAGGAATCGAAACGTCGGGTAAATAAACCCTTGAATTGAGTCGTGTTTACACTTTCCCGATGTGTGTATATATATATATATATATATATATATATATATATATATATATATATACGAATGTATATATATATGTATCAGGACAATTTCCCCCCGTTGACAATTGCCCCCTAGGAAGAAGATAGGGAGGGAGTGGTGGTAGCAGTGGGAGGCGCTAAGAAAATGACAGTGATGGGTGAGGAAAATGGAGGAGAAATAGACTGTGTTGTTATGAAATATATTGATATAGAACATTTACGGAACGTATAAAAATGTAGAAATGTTATCTTCTCTTCATTGGTTTATAGACGGAACATTTAAAGCGGTTCTTCAGATTTTTGCCCAACTATATACTATTCATGCTTTGCAAGATAGTCGCACAGTACCTCTAATTTATGCTCTCCTCTCCGAAAAAAAGCCAAGCCACATACACAATATTTTTACAAGAGCTGAAGAAATTAGATCCTAATTTATATCCAGTCAGCATAATGGTCGATTTTGAGAGAGCCATGATCAATAGTTTGCCGCGAACGGGCTAAGTGATGTCGGCCGACTGCTGGTCCACGGTGGGCTCTTACTGATCGCACACAGTGTCGGACACAGTGCACAGCAAGGTAGACATGAGCAGCCTGATCTAAAGGACGTGGAGGTGGCACCCCTCCAAAGTTGGGCCTTTTCACCCAGTAATCACGTTTCGGCCTCTGGCACCCATACCGTTGGTCTAAGTGGTGTCAAATTGGACTCCAGGGCAGCCCTGGCCGCCCTCGACCTGTGGGGTGAGATGGCGGGTAAATAAATGAGTGACCCCATGAATTTAGCCGAAAATCCGAATGTGACCGATTTGGTCCAAGCTTACCCCACAAAGAGAAAATCGGACACAATGCACAACAAAGGTAGACATGAGCAGCCTGGGCCCAAGGGCGTGGAAGTGGCACCCCTCCAAATTTGGGCCTTTTCACCCAGTATTCACTTTTGGGCCTCTGGCACCCATACCGTTGGTCTAAGTGGTGTCAAATTGGACTCCAGGGCAGCCCTGGCCGCCCTCGACCTGTGGGTGAGATGGCGAGTAAATCGGAGCAGGTGACCAATATGACCCAAAATCCAAAAAAATTCAAATATGAATTCAGCCGCAAATCCGAAGGTGACCGATTTGGTCAAAGCTTGCCCCACAGGGAGAGAGCCGGACACAGTGCACAACAAGGTAGACATAAGCAGCCTGAGCCCAAGGGCGTGGAAGTGGCACCCTTCCAAAGTTGGGCCTATTCACCCAGTATTCACTTTTGGGCCTCTGGCACCCATACCGTTGGTCTGAGTGGTGTCAAATTGGACTACGCGGCAGCCCTGGCTGCCCGCAACCCATGGGTGAGATGGCGGGTAAATCGGAGCAGGTAACCAATATATCTCAAAATAAAAAAAATCTCAAATGGGTAACCCCATGAAATTAGCTGGAAATCCGTAGGTAACCGATTTGGTCCAAGCTCGCCCCACACGGAGGGAGTCGGGCACAGTGCACAGCAAGGTAGACATTAGCAGCCAAAGCCCAAGGGCGTCAAGGTGGCACCCCTCCAAAGTTGGGCCTTTTCACCCAGTATTCAATTCTTGGTCCTCTGGAACCCATACCGTTGGTCTGGGTGGTGTCAAATTGGACTCCACGGCAGCTCTGGCCGCTCACGACCTGTGGATGAGATGGCGGGTAAATCGGAGCAGGTGACCAAAATGACGCAAAATCCAAAAAATCTCAAATGGTAACCACATAAACCCAAGCTGTGGCCCATAGACTAAAATGTTGGCAGGAATATGACAATCTGGGCCATAACGAGGCCATACCATGCCCAAACGAGACCTTGCCCCCAGGAGCAAACCTAACCAGGAAGGACTGGGTTACCTTAAACAGAGGAAGAGCCAAGGTGGGCAAAACGAAAGAAAATCAACACAAGTGGGGATACACCAATAGCCCCCAATGTCCCTGTGGCGAAGTACAGACGATGGTCCACGTCCTCCGGGAATGTCCATTGAGTCCCCATTGCTCCGACCAAGACCTTAGGGAAGCAAATGAATCTGCCCTTATATGGACACGGTTCTGGTGCGACAAGATATGGTGCGACAAGATATGACCACATAAACCTAGCCGAATATCCGAAGGTGACCGATTTGGTCTAAACTTGCCCCACAGGGAATAAGTCGGATACAGTGCACAGCAAGGTAGACATGAGCAGCCTGAGCCCAAGGGCGTGGAGGTGGCACCCTTCCAAATTTGGGCCTTTTAACCCATTATTCACTTTTGGGGCATTGGAACCCATACCGTTGGTCTGAGTAGTGTCAAATTGGACTCAGCGGCAGCCCTGGCCACCCTCGACCTATGGGTGAGATGGCGGGTAAATCAGAACAGGTGACCAATATGACCCGAAATCCAAAAAATCTCAAATGAGGAACCCCATGAATTTAGCCGAAAATCCGAAGATGACCGATTTGGTCCAAACTTGCCCCACAGGGAGAAAGTCGGACACAATGCACAGCAAGATATACATGAGCAGCCTAAGCCCAAGGGCGTGGAGGTGGCACCCCTCCAAAGCTTGGCCTTTTAATCCATGATTCACTTTTGGGCCTCTGGCTCCCATACCGTTGGTCTGAGTGGTGAGATGGCGGGTTAAATCGCAGCAAGTGACAAATATGACAAAAAATCCAAAAAATCTCAAACGAGTAACCCCATGAATTTAGCTGAAAATCCGAAGGTGACCGATTTGGTCCAATCTTGCCCCACAGGGAGATAGTCGGACACAGTGCACAGCAAGGTAGACATGAGCAGCCTGAGCCCAAAGGCGTGGAGGTGGCACCCCTCCAAATCTGGGCCTTTTCACCCAGTAATCACGTTTGGGCCTTTGGCACCCATACCGTTGGTCTGAGTGGCGTCATATTAGACTCCACGGCAGCCCTAGCCGCCCTCGACCTGTGGGTGAGATGGCGGGTAAATCGGAGCAGGTGACCAATATGACTCAAAATCCAAAAAATCTCAAATGAGGAGCCCCATGAATTTACCCGTAAATCCGAAGTGGCCGATTTAGTTCAAACCTGCCCCACAGTGAGAGAGTCAAACACAGTGCACAGTAAGGTAGACATGAGTGGCCTGAGCCCAAAGGGGTGGAGGTGGCAACCCTGCAAATCTGGGCCTTTCCAGTCAGTATTCACTTCTCGGCCTCTGGAACCCATACCGTTGGTCTAAGTGGTGTCAAATTGGACTCCTGGGCAGTCCTGGCCTCCCTCGACCTGTGGGTGAGATGGCGGGTAAATCGGAGCAGGTGACCAATATGACCCAATATCCAAAATATCTCAAATGAGTAACCACATGAATATGACCGAAAATCCAAAGGTGACCGATTTGGTGCAAGCTTGCCCCACAGGGAGAGAGTCGGACACAGTACACAACAAGGTAGACATGAGCAGCCTGAGCCCAAGGGCGTGGGGGTGGCACTCCTTCCAATGTTGGGCCTTTTCACCCAGTAATCACGTTTGGGCCTCTGGCACCCATACCGTTGGTCTGAGTGGTGTAAAATTGGACTCCATGACAGCCCTGGCCGCTCTCGACCGTGGATGAGATGGCGGGTAAATCGGAGCAGGTGACCAAATTGACCCAAAATCCAAAACATCTCGAATGAGTAACCCCATGAATTTGGCCGAAAATCCCAATGTGACCGATTTGATCCAAGCTTACCCCACAGGGAAAGAGTCGGACACAGTGCACAGCAAGGTAGACATGAGCAGCCTGAGCCCAAGGGTGTGGAGGTGGCACTCCGTCCAAAGTTGGGCCTTTTCACCCAGTAATCACGTTTGGGCCTCTGGCACCCATACCGTTGGTCTAAGTGGTGTTAAATTGGACTCCACGGCAACCCTAGCCGCCCTCGACCTGTGGGTGAGATGGCGGGGAAATCGTAGCAGGTGACCAATATGACCCGAAAATCCGAAGTTGACCGATTTAGTCCAAACTTGCCCCACAGGGAGATAGTCGGACACAGTGCACAGCAAGGTAGACATGAGCAGCCTGAGCCCAAGGGCGTGGAGGTGGCACCCCTCCAAATTTTGGCTTTTTCACCCAGTAATCACCTTTGGGCCTCTGGCACCTATACTGTTGGTCTGAGTGGTGTCAATTTGAACTCCACAGCAGCCCAGGCCGCCCTCGACCTGTGGGTGAGATGGCGGGTAAATCAGAGCAGGTGACCAATATGACCCGAAATCCAAAAAATCTCAAATGAATAACCCCATGAACTTAGCCGAAAATTCGAAGGTGACCGATTTGGTCCAAACCTGCCCCACAGGGAATAAGACTGACACAGTGCAAAGCAAGGTAGACATAAGCAGCCTCAGCCAGAGGGCGTGGAGGTGGCACCCTTCCAAAGTTGGGCCTATTCACCCAGTATTCACTTTTGGGCCTCTGGCACCCATACCGTTGGTCTGAGTGGTGTCAAATTGGACTCCACGGCAGCCCTGACCGCCCTCGACCTGTGGGTTAGATGGCGGGTAAATCTGAGTAGGTGACCAATATGACCCAAAATCCAATAAATCTCAAATGAGTAACCCTTATGAATTCAGCTGAAAATCCGAAGGTGACCGATTTGGTCCAATCTTGCCCCACAGAGAGAGAGTCGGACAGAGTGCACAGCAAGGTAGACATGAGCAGCCTGAGCCAGAGGGCATGGAGGTGGCACCCCTCCAAATTTGGGCCTTTTCACCCAGTATTCACTTCTGGGCCTCTGGCACCCATACCGTTGGTCTGAGTGGTGTCAAATTGGACTCCAGGGCAGCCCTGGCTACCCTCGACCTGTGGGTGAGATGGCGGGTAAATCGGAGCAGGTGACCAAAATGACGCAAAATCCAAAAAATCTCAAACGACCCCATGAATTTAGCCGAAAATCCGAAGGTGACCGATTTGGTCCAAACTTGCCCCACGTTCACCTCGAAGTG